>NC_133778.1:74997093-75105103 GCF_003597395.2 Chelonoidis abingdonii
CACTGCGTGGACATCTTCAGAGAACTATCCACGATGATGCTAAGATCTTTTTCCTGACTCGTTATAGCTAAATTAGCCCCCATCATATTGTATGTATAGTTGGGGTTATTTTTTCCAGTGTGCATTACTTTACATTTATCCAAATTAAATTTCATTTGCCATTTTGTTGCCCAATCACTTGACGCGGGCATTTAAGTCTCAGGCCAAAGTGTCTCAGTTTTAACACTTTCCTCACTCACGCATTCGGTTCCTTGATATTTTGGAAAGCTTATGAAGAATTCTCGATCCTGGCCAGTGGTCTCCGGGAAAGGGCATGGAAGGGGTCAGCAATTCAATAACAAGAAGCTTCTCACTCAGCAGGATGAGGAATTACAGCAACATCTAGCATGGCAGTAAGTCAAATGCACTGGCCCCGGAGGCAGCAGTCAGAGTGTCAGGCTGGCCTCCCCTTTCATTGTTTTTCACACTGATGAAAAGCTGTAGACTGACATCTCTGGAGACTGAAGACCCCTCCGCTGCCTTTGAGCAGGAGCAACTCCTGCAGTGGCAGTGGAAGCCTCCCCTCGTGCATGCATCTTTACAAACCAGTGAGCCTCAGCCACAATCTTGAGGGACCAGAGCTAGCACTGAGAGGGCAAGTTCCACCTCTCTGCTCCATTTCCCTTGGACTTCTTGGCTGAGAGTGCCCATGAGACTCCTAATTAGCACCTGTTGTGCTCTGCCTTAGAAGATTAACTTCAGTCGCTACTTCATTTGGTGACCTACAGATTCCTCGTCCCATTGTCAATCCCTTGATCTATGCCAGACTTCCTTAACATTAGTATTTATTTAGTATCCTAGTAATAATAGTTGATAATATCAACTCTTATGTAGTACCAAGAGGCCCCAGTTGAGGATCAGGACCCCATAGTGCTAGGTGTCATCAAGAGTTTATAATCTCGGTTTATGACACAATGTTGTTGTTGGATAAAATGGAAGGACGCAAGGGAAAGACAACGTAATAGGGAAATGAACAAGTTTTGCATGGTAAGCAGGAGTCGGAGCTCACTGCTGCCTAGCTGTGGTCACTCTGCCCCATGTGCGCACACAGACCTTCAAGCATGAAGGACAAAGAAGAGGCTCTTTTGAGTCCATAGGTGCCTGTGGTTACAAAAGCACAGAGGAGAAATAAATGACCATGTTTTAGGTTTCTCCACCAGGAGGATCTGTGGCTTGTTGTTATGGCTATGCAATCGGTAGTATCAGTGCAAGTAACGTTACTCTGCAGGAGAGGAGGGAGAAGGGGACAAGCATGTGTTCAAATCTTTCAGGAAGCCTCTGAGAATTGTGCTGCATCTCACCCCCATGGGAAGGCTCGTTTGAAAAGTGCAGCTCTCAGACACTGTTGGGAGATGTCATGTAATAATATATGGAGATACACCTATCTCATAGAACTGGAATGGATCCTGAAAGGTCATCGAGTCCAGCCTTCTGCCTTCGCTAGCAGGACCAAGTACTGATTTTTGTCCCTAAGTGGCATCCTGAAGGATTGAACTTTCAGCCCTGGGTTTAGCAAGCCAATGCTCAAATCACCAAGCTAGTCCTCCCACCAGACATGGGCCAGCCAGCCTGAGCTGCTTCTCGTGATTTCATGCTTGTTGCCTTGAATCCTCTCCAATGGCTGTGTCTTGGTGGGCATCTGGGTGAAAGCCAGAACTCCTGCACTTTTATTTCAAGTTTTGTTGAACCAATTTGCCACTTTCCTAACTTGACTCTGAACCATGAATGCCCCATTTCTACAAATGCAATAAATCTGTGCTCATCCCCCAGCGTCCTCTATTTAAAATGCTAAAGGATGAAGTGCAAATGCAGTCAGATGTGGTCACTGGGTCCTGCTGTGGCCTGGGTATCTCCTTGGTCATTCAGAGGCAGGGTTGTGTGAAGTGATCATAGCAAGTAGGCCCCCTGGTCTCCATTTTGGTCATGAGGAACTGTAATCTTGGGCACATTACAAGCCTTGTCTGCAAAATGTATGTGACGCCTACCTGATAGGAGTATTGGGAGACTCCATTCATTGATGTTTGTAAAGAGCCTTGAGGCCCACAATGAGAGATTGCTATAGAAGGTATGCTTGGTCCTGCCTCAGTACAGGTTGTTGGACTGGTTGCCCCTACCAGCCCTACATTTCTAGGATTCTATAAGTGCACACAACGTTGGTCCATATTCTCCTCTGACTCATACCAGTGTAAATCAGGAATAATGCTATTTATGTCCAAGAGTGGTGTAACTTGTTTTGTAACCTTAGGTAACACTCTGTGCCTTCATCTCACCATTTGCACAGTGAGGACTGTAATATTCCTGCATATCATAAAATGCTTTGTGATGAGCATTGTGGGAAAGGCGCAGTGTAAGTGCTAATTATTGTTTACTTATGGTCTACTTTCCTCCACTCAGGGCCATGGAGAGGAGGAGTACAGGTGTGCATATATGCAAATACTGTCATCTCTCTCTTTCTAGTGGGAAATGAAGGCTGAGGCAAATTCCAGCAACTGCTTATTAAACATTATAAAATGGCTAGAAAAATAAATATGCAGAGACTGAGAACTTGGCTGTGTCGTTGATTAGCTTTGGGATTTCCAACTTGGCGATTGGCTGACAGTGTCAGCTAATGGGACTAGAAATACTAGCTGTAAGCCTAAGGCAGAACGGGTTGGCTGCTGTGGCTGGCACCGGGCGCAGAGAATAGATGCTGGATCATGGACACATAAAGATGTTGCTGCTGAATTGCTGCCATGGATGCTAGAAAAATGTGCGATTAAGATTAAAATCCACAAACCTGGCTGGTTGAAGCAGGTCTGGAAATGCTGCAGAATTCCAGCCTTTCACCATATGGCACAGATGCTCTGTTCGGTCTTAGGAAGCCCCTGTCGGCTCATGCAGGAGGCCAGATGCTCAGAATAGAAAAATGAACCCCGCAAGGCTGCCTGCAGCTCAGACTCACATCAGGCACTCTCTGTGTCTCCCATGTGATGCACTGGGACCCAGAGATCTAAAGCTTATTTGGGGAATATATTCAGGGGGAAAAACCTGCCTCCATGGATGTGGAGGGGAGAACATGGAGGGAGGGAAGACCCGGGGATCGCTGCATGATTCCTCTTTTCCTGTTCTTCCACTCCAGCAGAAAGGCTGCACAAGTCTCCTGGAGATGACCCATTGGAGTAGCCTATGGTGAATACTTCTTTGGCCTCTACAGGAGGAGGGTGGGAATGAGACTTTGATTCCTTTGCCTTGTCACTTCTCATAGGTGCCCAGAGAATTGGCTGCTCTAGTCACGCTCTGGGCAGAAATTGTGCCCCATAACCAATCATGATACAATAATCATACTTTTATCAACGACCTGAGGCCTCTGCAAATGCCTTCCCCTACCCCACCATTCTGTCTCATTTGAGATCCAAGGGGATGCTTGAGTTGGCTGCTGGCAGAGTATTCTCCATCAGGGCCCCTCCTTTGGAATTATCTCCTTCCTGCCATGGCCCAGGTGGGAAGTAACTCACACCAGAGGACGTTCTGAAGCCTGTCCATGTGAGCAGGCATTTGGAGAGGACTAGGGCTGGTGAGGGGGGTAGGCAAGTCTAATGGTTGGGGATTTTGAACCCCTTCAGTTCGGTGAGTAGGTGAGACAAGGCAGGGTTGGGGAAGGGGGAGAAATGCTGCTGCTTTTGATCATTTATGTTTTGTAACACTTATGTTCTTGAGTTTTTAAATGTACATTAAAGGCTCACTGAGGCGGAGTTCTGTAAAGATCAAGACTGGAATGAATGAATGAATGAATGAATGGATACGCCATTGTAATCCGATTACTGCTCTTCCTAATGCTGCGTCCTTCATGATGCTTCTTTGACATGGGTTGTCCTCTGCATTTTAAATACGATTGGCACCTCCCCTTACTAAGTCAAGCATTGATAGTGCCTGTCAAGGGCCCCACAGTGATCTCCAGTTCTCTAAACAAACAAAAAAATGGATGCAGGTCAGAGCCACCTTGGCAGAAGGTGGAGTGTCTTGCAGGATATCCCAGGAGTTCCAGTTCCCTGAGCCTAGTGAACAGGAATGCAAACTCGGCTCTGCGTGTCTCACTATCTGCTCTATGGTCCATGACATTTTGAACAAGCTCATCACCGTGGTATCATCGCCTCAGTATCCCGCCCTGCCTGGTAGTCAGATGGAAGCTCACACTAAGCATTGTCGTTCTTATTAAATCAAGATTCAGCTGCTTATTCCGAGTCTCCTAATAAATACAAATGGAGAGAACAGTGTGTGGTATAAACAGCCCTCAGCATGAAGGGATTGACGTTAACATCTTAACCCATTAGAGATGACCGTATAGAGCTGATTTATGGGTCTGCTTCCCTCTGCTACTGAGAAGTTATGCAGTATTAATAAGTGCAAATCAATTGTGTACTTATTTTCCCTACCCCTTTCACATGCTGTTTATTCTCTCTCTATATGAAAAGCCTCCAAAGCATCTTCTAAAGAAGTCTGCTTAATGTGATATTTTCCTTGCTGAATGGAGCTGACCTTTCAAATTCAGCTTTTTTTCTCATCATCTTCCTGGATCTGCTAAACACGTTTTGCTCTTTAAAAAAAAAAAAAAAAAAAAAGTTCCTGACTGTTCTTTCCCCTTTCTCCCCCCACCCTTTTGATATTGAACTTGTATTGCTTGTATGTGTCAAACAGCAGAAAAAGGACATTGGGGAAATTAGATGCTATTACAGGTAAAAGAGGTTGGGATAAATCCACTGAAAACACAACCCTCTATATGCACTTGCCAGCTCTTCTCTTGAAGATTTAATTTATGGCCTACAGCAGATTCCAAACATCATATGATTTATTTTTTTTAAGCTGGCCACAAAACCAAGATAATATTCTAGCTAATTATGCCCAATATGTTTCAGCTTTATTTCCTTTATTGTGAATTAATTCCTGGCTGGGACTGAAGAAGCAAAATTTTGATATTGCATTTGCCCCCAAATAAATAACCTGCAGTATGTTGTGGATGGAATCTGAGAAGGAATCCTATTTCATATCCATTCTAAATTTAGGTAGTGTTCCCATTTTCAGCGTTTAATATCTTTTTCCCCGAGGCCTCAGTTGCTCACTTCCATTTCATGTACTAGATTATTTTCTTTCTGGGAAAAAAAAATCCTTTTATAGTTTTCTTATTTTTCATTGCTTGTTTGGCAATTAATTGGGCTCTCATTAGAAATACACTCCTATAATTGAATGCATTCTGGGCCAGCCATAAACACATAGAGACATAGCCAGGAATATTTATTCTGCTTCCACACACTCTTGATTAGTGCTAAACCTGTATGTGACCATTGTAACCTACTCTTATTTCTGTTATGAATTGAACCAGAATACTAGAATTGAACACCTTCTAGGATCTGCCCCTAGAATAGGCCTGCACAACTCGTAAAGCAGCAAGGGTCATATTACTCCAAAGAAAACAGCTGAGGGCCGAACCCCTCCCCCTTCCCCAGAGCCACCAAGTCCCCCTGAAATACTCACCCCCACCCCAGCACCGCCCGCCTCGTGGAAACAAACCCTCCTTCCCCAGTGCTGCCCCACCCAAACAGTGGTATTGAACTTTGCTAATATGTTATAGCTGGCCCCTAAGGTAGTATAATTAAGGTAAAAGAAAAATGTCGTTCTGCTAGAAGTAGAATAAGATCTTCCCCCAATATTGTAATTAATTGCCCTGGTGAATGAATGAGATGTGACTGAGGAAGGCGTGGAAGGCAGCACCTCGAGACAGCTGCAACCCTTGGAGAGGGGATGGGAGCCAGACCAGATCAGCAGAACAGGTCAGCCATTGACTACTCGCTTTCCTCCTCAGCGTCCCACCCCCTCGCCTCGCCGCCTCAGCCCCTGCCACTGCCCGCCCTCTCGCCTCCTCAGCCCCCCACCCCTCCCGGCTCGCCTCCTCAGCCCCCGCTGCTGCCCGCTCACTCGCCTCCTCAGCCCCTGCCCGCCCTCTCGCCTTCTCAGCCCCCCACTCCTCCCGGCTCGCCTCCTCAGCCCCCCACCCTACGACTCGCCTCCTCAGCCCCTGCCACTGCCCACTCTCTCGCCTCCTCAGCCCCCCACCCCTCGGCTCGCCTCCTCAGCCCCTGCCACTGCCACTGCCTGCCCTCTCGCCTCCTCAGCCCCTGCCACTGCCACTGCCACTGCCTGCCCTCTCGCCTCCTCAGCCCCTGCCACTGCCACTGCCTGCCCTCTCGCCTCCTCAGCCCCTGCCACTGCCACTGCCTGCCCTCTCGCCTCCTCAGCCTCCCACCCCCCCGGCTCGCCTCCTCAGCCCCTGCCCCTGCCCACTCTCTCGCCTCTTCAGCCTCCCACCCCCCCCAGCTCGCCTCCTCAGCCCCTGCCACTGCCACTGCCTGCCCTCTCGCCTCCTCAGCCCCTCGCTCCCCAGCTCGCCTCCTCAGCCCCCACCACTGCCTTCCCACTCGCCTTCTCAGCCCCCCTGCCCTCCACCAGCTCACGTGTCGCCCCGCCACTGCCCTCCCACTCGCCTTCTCAGCCCCCCACCAACCAGCTCGCGTACTCAGCCCCTGTCACTGCCTGCGTGCCTCCTCAGCACCCCCTCCCTCACCCGCCGCTTACCTACTCACCCCCTCTGGGCCACCGGGCTGCGTGTTGTGCAGGCCTGCCCTAGAATCTGCCCCATTCTTTGAGGCAGTACAGTCTAGTAGATAGGAATTCAGGGTGCTATTCCCCACTCTGCTGGGTGACCACTGAGTTCCTCTCCCACCCTGTGTCTTTGTTGCCTGTTTAGACTATAAACGCCTCAGGGCTGGGGCCTTCTGTTTGTATGGCACCTAGCACCTTGCTTACATTTCATTCTGAATGTTTTGTATGAAATATTTTACTTAACATTTTTGGATGTTTGGATATTTTTAAACCTGCTTTCTTTTTTTGGTTACATGCCCTCCCTTTCTCCATATTTCTGTTTTTCTGCTGAAAAGGGGAGGCAGCGGGAATGGCAAAGGAGAGCGAGGAAAAAATCCCAACCTTGTTTTCAGGGTTGAGGAGTTTGGTGGGATAGAAGGATCCAGGGGAAATATGCAAAAATTTTGAAAAGGAGATTGTTTTCCCATAACATTTTCTTCTTTTTTTTAAAGCCAGTATTCAGTGAAAGAAAAAACCGACCCTCTTCTAATAAATGAGAACAATTTAGACGTGATGTGAATGAGAACTATTTGAGATACCTCCCTTTTGGGTGTAGCTCTCCTAGACCAGACTGATTGCCCTTATATGGCAGCAGGACTGGAGGGGAAGAAAATTAGCAACTCATTTACAGTTCCTGAGCCTGGAAATTAGAGCCCAGCTTTTGTTTGGGACTGGGCCATTCAGAAGGACACCCCTAAAACTGCTCCATATCTACTGCAATATTGAAAACCCGCATGCTTAATGCAGCTAATGACGTAGCTTCTCACAGGATGACTGACAAGGAAGCA
Source organism: Chelonoidis abingdonii (assembly GCF_003597395.2). Lineage (NCBI taxonomy): Eukaryota > Metazoa > Chordata > Testudines > Testudinidae > Chelonoidis > Chelonoidis abingdonii. Next base: position 75,004,593 of record NC_133778.1, read on the forward strand.
TAGCAAATCCCAGGAGTGACATTGTCAGCTGTTTCACTGTTAAAATGCCCCTTCTGTGATGATTATCCATCAAGAATGTTTATTTGTGAAGAGCAGGGCCATTGTGAAATTAGGCTATCATGGGGGAACAAGCACACAATGGGCCAACCCTGTGAGTGGGCTAGGGGAGAAGTTGCCTAGTCATGGCCCCAGAGTATCAATGGACAAAGGGCAATGTTTGGTGTCTTATGGCTTTTGCCAGGGTCCTGCACCTACCCCTTGGACACTGTCTAGGAGGGGAGATGAAAACAAAAATGTATTTTAAAAATTCTATTTAAAATTAGGTCAGCCTATGTTCAGGCCTAAACTTACTATCATCCATTAAAATAATTGAAATGAATTAAAAATATATTCAAACAGTACGTTTGCTACCAAAGTTTTAAAGAAAGTCAAGCCACTGACCCAGGGGAAGTCACTGGTTGACCACCTGGAATCAGGTTCTAAACTGACTTTTGACAGCAGTATCCTGTTCTGCAGGTACAGAGAGAATATTTGCTTCATTTGAGTTCATTTGGCCAGTTTGGTTCAATGACTGGATCTTTCAAAGTTGAGACATCAATTGGGAGTTGAAAACGCAGGAAAGCTTATTTTTCCTCATTTCAGGCAATGACGAAAAGCAGGATGTGGCAGGATAAAATCTATTAGGTCTAGAATCCGGAAGGACATGGTGAACAGAAACAATCAGTTCAGTTCACTAACTACATATAATACTTCATTTGTTAATCAGTTAGTTTTTGATGCAAAACGTGTTTTGATAAACTTAATCTTTTTGTTTCCAGCACACTTTAGGTAGTTTTATTTAACTAATAGAAACAATTTAAAAATGCTGTTTTTGTGCATTTTTAATTGAACTCCAATTTCCATCCAAATGCAGCATAACACAAATCTCAAGTAAAAAGTAAATCACCATCTACTAAATTAGAAATGCATCACACATCATTTCCCAGCATAAAAAAGTAAAAAGAATCTGAATATATTTGATACACTGGATTTATAGACCTTTATTTAAGCAATTATATAGCTTCTCCGCCTGATTAGCAAAAAGAAGTGCCAAAATATGCCGATCAATGAGAATCAATCTTTCTATAGGAAAATAACTAAAAAAGTACCAGTGAAAAACAAAATTAAAATCAATTATTTAAATCAACATTTCCGCCTTGCTGATTAAAATCTTTTTGATTAAAATCAATTCGCCCTGCTGTCTAGTGCTGATATCTGGAACTGGAAGGAACACTTGCTAAATATTTTGCCTGCCTTTGCTTTATGCCGGCATCACAGACTCCAAGAACAATGAAAAAGGACAATGTATATTGCAGTGTCCAATAGAAGAGCAGAAGAAAGTCAGGTAGCAGGACAGTGCCATCCTATTCTGTTCAGGCTCTTATGGCATACTCAACACTGTAGCATCTGAACTCCATTTCGGTGTTCTGAAGTAGCCTTTTTCTTTATCAGAAAAACTGCCTGTGGGTGTTTTTAGTCTAAAGAAAAAATGTTTTAAGAACATAAAAATAGCCATAATGGTCAGACCAATTTTCCATCTAGCCCAGCATACTGTCTTCTGACAGTGGCCAATGCCAGGTGCTTCAGAGGGAATGAACAGAACAGGACAATTACTGAGTGATCCATCCCCTCTTAGCCAGTCCCTGTGTCTGGCAGTTGGAGGTTTAGGGACACCTCCAGTATGGGGTAGCATTCCTGATCATCTTGTCTAATAGCCTTCAATGGGCCTATCTTCCATGAGCTTATTTAATTCATTTTCTAATTTATTTAATTAATTAATTCAGTTGCATTTTTGTTCTTCACAACATCCCCTGGCAACAAATTCCACAGGCTGACTGTGCGTTGTGTGAAGAAGTACTCCCTGATGTTTGTTTTAAATCTGTTGCCTCTTAATTTCATTGGGTGACCTCTAGTTCTTATGTTATCTGAAGAGGTAAATAACACTTCCTTATTCACTTTCTCCACACCAGTTATGATTTTATAGACCTCTATTATATCCCCATCCACCCTCCCTTATTCTTCTCTTTTCTAGGCTGAAGAGACCCAATTTTTTTTAATCTTGCCTGGTATGGAAGCTGTTCCAGCCCCCCACGCCCAATCATTCTTGTTGCTCTTCTCTGCACCTTTTCCAATTCTTTTTAATATGGGGCAACCAGAACTCCATACACTATTCAAGATTGTGCCAACTTCCAGTCTCATTACCCCAATATAATTCCAGGGTAACTGAGATCAAGCAAGCAAACACATGAAATATGCTTAACAATTAGGATTACAAGTAATTTTAGGAGTAGTGCGAGCAGAGTGATCTCTTCAGCAACATTTGTGATTCTGAGACAGCTGCTCTGTTTGGTTCTTTCCATAAAACTTGTGAAGCCAGTGCTGTTCACCGATTGGCTTCGGTGTAGAGAGTGGGTCTCCTGATAGCAGGCAGTGTTTCTGCTTCTGCTACCACTGCTTAGTTTGAACACTTGCAGCCTAAGAGGCAACTCTGCAAGACTTTTCAACCAGGTGTTTTGTAGTAGTGGGGTGACTTGACCACCTCTTGGGGTCTGAGTCTTCAGCTCTGAGCTTCTAAGGGAATATAGGAGGGTGCAGAGTGGTGTTCCCTTTACTGGAATTGCTTGGATATCCATCGTTCACGTTAACAAGCACTCTCCTGGTACATTGGTCGGCCCTATACAGATGCATGTCATTGTAATGTCCTGTTCTTTCTATTTATTTACTAAGTCCTTGCAGATGGATTCCCTGAGTTTGCCTTGCAAAATATTGAATTCCAACTAGATAATGTTTTATGTATCTCTTATTTACAACTCTCTCCATGTTACACAAACCCGACTTACGCAAATCCCACACTTAGCAAAGTTCCATAAGCTAGAAAGTTGTTTTGTTTTTTTTTTTTACTTAATGGTCGGGTATACATTCCTGACTTATGCAAAATTCGAGTTACACAAGGCGTTCCGGAACGGAACACTTGAGTAAGTTGGGAAGCATCTGTATTTACATACATTTAATTCTTAAACTCTGGGTGCATGTAGTGTTATCAATGCAACTTTTAACAACAACAATTAAACTTTAAAAACATACCTGCAATATAATGGGCTCTGTTCCTTCCCCTGCAGAACAGCTCCATTCCACCATCCTGCCCCCACCACCATGAAAGACCTGAGAAACCATATGAATCTTAGAGTGTGTCCTGTGGGTCACCAAATCTAGGCTTTCTCTGTGTAGGTATGTCTTATCACCATGGTATCTGAGCTTGGACTGATGAGGATAGAGATTAGAGCTGGTTGAAATATGGACACAGTAATGTAATAAGAAAATTCAGTATTTCAAACCTTTTACAATTTCACAGGAATCAAAATGAAACTTTTTTTTCAAAAATTTTCATGGAATATTTCTGGAAAAAAATTGACATTTCATATTGTTGGTTTTCCTTTTTCTTTCTCTTTCTTTCTGTCTTTCTTTCTTGTGTCACTGAGTGTAATGGAAAGAATTGAAGGCCAAGATAGCCTGTTTTCATTTTTCATTTTGGTACTCCATATCTTTTCAAAACATCCTCCAGTTTGAGAAAAGAAAGCATTGGCAAAAAGGAAAGACTATCTGGCACTCCAGATCTTCCAAAGTTGAGCACATTCTGAAAAGTTAGAGGGGCAAAAATAAAGCTGGAAAAAGAAATGAAAAAGTGTGTGTGTGAGAGGGGGAGGATTAAAAAACAAACCCAAGCTAAGGTATCATTTATTGTATTGCAGTCAACACCAATATGTAGGGGGTGGGCGGGGAGGAAGGGAGGGTAGAATGAAGGAAGAGAAAAAAAGAGGCGATACAATTAACCTGAAAATTCAAAAGTTCAATGTTTGGAAAAAAATTAAATTTCAAGAAAAATAACAGAAAAAATCAAAAACACAAAAGTCTATTCTCAAAGTTTTAAGTTTAGGGAAAAAAAGGCCATATTTCATGGGGAGAGGGGAAAGTTATGACCAGCTGTAATAGAGAGTTCCAGTGTTAAGCACCACTTTTGCCAATTAAGCACTCGTTTTGAAATCCTTAAATCACCTGACGCTTTACTTTCCAAGTCCTTGATTGTTCTGATTAACTTGTGTAATCTGCAACTTGCTCTGTCCAATGAGACCTCTAAAAAAAGGAGATCTTTCTGTACCTCATCGACAGTAAAACTCTCTTGGTGCTTTTTTTTTTTGAAGGGTTGGACTTATCCACAGAATCTTTACCTGAAAGTTTCCCATCTCTGGACTGTTGAGCTCACTAGCCAGCAGGCTCCCTCCCTCCATTTTAGAACCTGAAGGTGTATGAATACTATACACTCAATTATATCTTTTAGTCCGTGAAAAGCTCAGGGATGGGAGCCAGGGGACCTATGTTGTGTTCCTGGTCGGCCACAGACGACTTTGTGTCTTGGGCCAGTCACTTTCTTCTCTTCAGCAGAGTAGTATTACTGACTTACCTAAGAGGGGGGGGTTCTGAGTTTTTTGAGTCATTAATATTTAGAAAGTGGTCTAAGATCATTGGATGGAAAGTTCTGTTGGCACAATTCTCAGCTTGTGTCCGTTGGCCCTGCTCCATTCACTTCAACAGAACTGCATCCATGTATGGCAGCTGAGGATGTACCTCAGAATATACAATAATTGTTTTATTTGTGTGTGCATGCTAATATTGTTACGTATTTTTTTAAAATTATATCTATACTCACTCTCTCATGTTACCTAGAAAGGTTGTGGCATCCCCGTCACTGGAAGTTTTAAGAAGAGATAGACAAACACCTGTCAGGGATGGTCTAGATATACCTAATGTTACCTCAGTGCAGGGAGATGGAGTAGATGACCTCTTGAGGTCCCTACATTTCTATGAGTCTTTGTGTATATATAGAGAGAGAACAAGCATAGATTTAATTTTAAAAATACCTTGATTTGGATGCTTTCATATTCGTTTCTACACGATTCTTGCCTTCGGATTTTCTATTGCATTTATGGGATTAATTTAGGCACTTATTTAAGTGCCTCAAAGTAGAGAGAATCTGTGGAACTTTAGTACTGAACTGGTCCTTTTTTTCTATTTTCCTCCTCCAACTGGATGGGGGGCAGTGACTGGTGCATGTGTGATGACTTGTACTGACTGTGGGATATCATCCAGAGCCCATGAAGAGCTCAGTGAAAGCACCAGATTCATTTAATGCCAAATGCAAGATCAAACACATGGATCTTCTTCAGTCTTTCCATTCAAGTCACTTTATTATCATTATTCTTTGATCATTCCCATCAAAGGGGTCAAATTCTGCCCTCCCATGTGTGTGCAGATCTCTCTTTGAAGTCACAGGGAACCCCACATGTGCATTTTAGAGCAAAGTGTTTTACCCATAGATTGCTATTCCTCTTTTCAGGCTATGCCTTCAGTGACTGTATATTCCAGCTTGGTTTTACTTTAAATTCGGAGGCTTCTTCCAAAGAAGGAAATTACGCCTGATTGGCTAAACATTGTCAAAATCAACTGCCATGTGATGCCATGGTCCTGTGATTATGGTGCAGGTCTGGGAACCAGCCCTGGAGTCCTGTCTTTGCCACAGACTCCTCGTGAAATCATGGGCAAGTTTCTTAGTTTCTTGTCATCTGTAAAAATGACAATAACCTTTCCTTTGTCTATTTGGATTGCAAATTCTTGGGGGCAGGGACTGTCTGTTACTATGTTTATGGACAGGGCCTAGCATAATGGGGCTGTGATCTCAGCTGAAACCTCTAGACGCTACCGCAATACAGATAAAAAGTAGCCACTCCTGTAGTACAAAAAGATAATGTAATTGGACCCAGGAATCTGGGACAATTGCAGAATTAGACAGCCAATAATTTATCCGTCCCTTGATTAATTTTCACCATGGCTATTTCCTAATGTTGGCTTCGATGGCAATTAGGATAAATTAAACTTCTAATGAACACATAACTGCTGGACTCGAATAGGATTATGGTAATTCTTAGCATAGAGTTGTACAGAAATTGGTTTCAGAAGCTTTTAGAAGAGTTCGTTATCTGACCAAAAATGAGAGCGATGCAGCTGGTGCTAATTAAAGCAAATAGACTAAAGAATGCAAACAGTCTAATTTTGAATTTATTAACAACATTAAAGCCTATACAGACAATGCAACTTGCATTTTGAGCATTATTGGGGGAAGAAAAATGTCTTTGGAAAGTTGAAGGTCAGTTTTCATTTCCATTTGTCTTCTAAAGCGTTTAAAGGAAAGCTGTTCTGTTAGAATATATGTGGCTAAGCATCAGACATGGACCTTTGGGAAACCTCAAATGACTAGTAATTAACTTTATTTCATGGGGTTAATTAATAAGAGGTAACTTAAATGGGCAGAAAATGTGTTCATCGGTTAATGATACAATTCTGTAAGTGATGATAATGATGCTAACACAGTACTGTGCTTAGCACTTCACATCTTTTAAGTGCTGCACAAGCAGTAAGTTTTCTTTCCAACACCTCTTTGAAGTAGGTATTACTATCCCCGTCTTACAGGTGGCATAACTGAGATGTACAAGCCTCCATGGAAGCAGGGGATACAAGGAGCATTTTGGTGCAGGGGCTAAGAAGGGGAAGACATGTGTCGCCAGGAGGAAGGAAGCATGGCTAAGGTGGACAAATCTGCACCCTTGCAAGCCCAATGTGATCCACTGAAGTGGGAGTGAAACTTAAGGTAGCCTAATGGCTGCTCTAGCTTGTATTAGTGTCCCATGGCACTAGAGGACATAAGAGCCGAGACAAATTCTGCCCCATGAAGCTGGCCAGAGATTTGAAATGTCTTATCCATTAGACGACCCTGCCTTTCTAGGATGAAGTAGGGAGGGTGCAGGATATATTTTTCAATTGAACTGTTGTTGATTTAAGAAATTTGCAGAAAAAGACGTTAAAGAAGGGGAATAGACATTCAAGAGCCCTGTGTTCTGTTCCTGGAAATGCTGGTGACCTTGAAAAAGTCACTGCATCTGTCCATGCTTAAGCTTTCCTGTCTGTAAATAAGGATAGGAATACTTGCTTCTCATGGGTGCTGGGAGGGTTAATTAGCATTTGTCCAGTGCCTTGGGATCTTTCTGCTAAATGGAGTTGTACAAATGCCAAGTAATGTTGATGGGCTTTATCAGCCACTACACAGCGTACATCTGTGAAGGGGACAGGACAGCAAGGGGCTGGATTTATGGCATTTATGTAAAATTTTCAACAGCGCCTGAGTCCATGGAGAAGGTCAGTGGGACTAACTCAGGCACTCTGAAAGTGCTTCCTCTTTATTCTTCCTTTGGGGCATCCAGGATTCCTGTCTCCCATAAGAGGCAGGAGTCTGCCTGCTATCGCCAGTGGAACCTTGAGATTTGTATGGATCTCTGTTGCGGTCTTTTGCCTCTTCTCTGACTCCTAGTTCTCCACTTCCCCTCTAGCCCCTTGGCAGGGCAACTTCTGCAGGAATCCCACTGTCAATAAACACTGGTTGCTACCCCTGAATATGCTTTCAGGGGTGAGGCATTCTGACTTAGAGAGGTGCAGCAGGTAAATTAATGGCAATAGTGTCCTTCACAGAGGTTAGGAGAATTGTGTCACAGAAAGCAGCTGTCCTTACTGTTCCATCCTTTCCCTGCTCCCTGCAACAGCATGGACCCTGTTCTTTGGAGTCATCTTGCAGAGAGGCTTCTGTGCAGGATAGCAACACTGCCGACTTCCACAGCCTGTCATACCTGACCTCTAAGATTTTCATCACTGCTAGCGCATGCAGCAGGGAAGTACATCTCATTATTATCAAAAATTACTATGGGTTGCTTTTCATTTGGCCATCAGAAACTTTCCATAGGGCATATTGTCTCAGACAGGAGACTCTCTGGATCAGATTCTCCCCTGCATCCAAACACAGGGCCGGATGTGTCAGAGAGAGGGTTGCAGCTCCTGGACCTTGCAGGCTGCTCTTTGCTAGCTCTAGCCTTGCCATGAGTTGGAGCAGTCATGGGATTACTCTAAACTACTAGGAAAGGGATTGGTAATATCATGATGCCATGACATAAATCCTTGGTATGTCCACAGTTTAGATGCTGCGTGCAATTCTCATCATCCCATCTCAAAAAAAGATGTATTAGAATTGGAAAAGGTACAGAGAAGGGCAACAAAAATGATTAGAGGTATAGAACAACTTCCATGCAAGGAGAGATTAAAAAGACTGGGAATGTTCAGCTTAGACTTGCCTGCTCATTCTTCCCTTTCGTGTTTCACTCTAGTGCAACTCAAAATTCACATTGCACTCTTCATTGTAAGGTGACACCCTTGTGTGCCAACATGGTGGTGGTTTTGCAGAAACCATGTGTTGGACCGAGAACACAGGTTTTTTTCCTGTTCCCTAAAAAATGCAGTTCAGGCTCTTGGTGTTTGGATCAGCATGAGAATCAGGATCTAGATAGGCTTTGAACTCAAGTAGAGTTGATGTAAACGTACAAAGTGGAGCAATTGTAGAGACTACTGCTGCATGTGTTCTGCAAGTGTAATGCTGACAGACCCCAGTCGTTGGTGGGCGGGATCAAACCTGGGGCCTCTGGAGTTTAGTGCATGAGCGTCTACCGTGTGAGCTAAAAGCTCACTGTCTGTTAGCTAAGCCTTTAGAGCAGAATCATATTATCTCTCTCTCTGCGTGGTCTCAGTGCCACTAGATGGGACAGAATACCACACTCAGATGGTGTGTGGGTTACAGAAGGGTTTTGCATCTGGTACTTTTATGCTTAGTGACACCCTTGTCCAGGTATGAATATAAACAGTGAGTTGTTTGTCAGAGCCCTAGAGGAAGCAAGCTGTGCTCAGTTAAATAACATGGTGGGATTGTTAGTAAATGATGACACAAACCACAGAACAAACACAGACATGTGCCATCCCCACAGAGCAGCTGAGCATGCTCCCTCCTGCCCAGGGCTACAGCTGGTGTAAATCAATGTAGCTCCACTGACTTCACTGCTGATTTACACCAGCTGAGGATCTGTGCCGTGGAAAGGAGCAAAGGCTGGGCGATTACAGCACGGGAACAGATAATGCAGTTGTAGTGCATGTGAAGTGGATGGATTGTCTTTCTTTCCCATCTACATCATGGGGTATGTCTTCGCTACCGGCTGGATCAGCAAGCAGCAATTGATCCAGCAGGGATCGATTTATTGCATCTAGTCCCCGCGACCCCCAAGTGCTCTCTCGTTGACTCCTGTACTCCCAGCTCGGCAAGAGGCGCAGGCAGAGTCGACAGGGGAGCAGCAGCAGTCGACTCACCATGGTGAAGACACCATGATATGTCGATCTAAATACATCAACTTCAGCTACATAATTCACATAGCTGAAGTTATGTAATTTAGATTGATCTCCCCCCTCCAGTGTAGACCAGAGCTAAGTGAATTATTCTGTATAAACAGGTTACTGACTTAAAAAAGAAACATACAACATCAAGGAGATTATCCAATATACGGTAGGAAATAAAGACATCACGGCAAGCTCTGCTTTCAGTTACGTTGGTGTAATTCCATCGAAGTCAACAAAGAGACTGGTTTTACACCAGTGTAACGGAGATCAGAATGTCTTACTTCACGTTAGATTAGATTTGCCTCTCACAGTTTCTGCTTCTATTCAATTCCCTTGCTGCATACTGTTATACCTCTTTCTTCTTTTAATAATCACTTGGCAATAATGCTTTGGAGGAACACCAACTAAAATGAAGAGATGAGCAGAAATTACACAATTCATAAACACATTTTTTTCCTTTACTTTGAGGCTTATGTATTGTTTGTGCTTCCACAGTTGAAGTGCAGCTTAATTTGTATAGCTGCAAACCACATTAGACCAAAGGAGAAAGGCGGGAGCTGGGGGAGGAAAGCCGCCTCTTTTGAAAAAAAAAGGTCTTCTATCGCTTTTTTTCACCTGGTATTTGTTCTCCTTATCTGAGATCAGAATGAAAGTGGCATTTTGGTTTCTTAGGGACTGAAAACAAGCTGAGCATTTTGTTATCAGTAAGGGCTTCTCTTTGAATGTATTATCTGTGGTACAGGGTATTGGTTTTGAATGTTGTTGTTTCAAGTGGATCACAGATCAGAGGAAGAAATAAGTATTTCAGCCATTGTGTGAAGTGATGCAGTGCCAGAACTCAGGGTGTGTGTGTGTGTGTGTGTGTGTGGTCTCAGGGGGATGGGACACTTTCTTGCCTGTACTATCAATGCTGAAATGCTTAAAATTAATTGGCTTTTTTAATATCTCCAATTAGATGTTTGCCCAACTACTGTGAACATGGAGGAAAATGCTCCCAGTCCTGGACCACCTTTTACTGTGATTGTAGCGAAATGGGTTACATGGGAGCAACCTGCCATAACTGTAAGTAAACCAGTTAAGCACACTTGGATAAGGCTGGCCTGATAGAAGTTGTGGTGCTAAAGCACAGAGGGAGTGCTTCGAGAAGTCATCTGTTATTACAGGAAGCAATAGACTGTGCTCAGACAGGATTGCGAAGGGTCAGCAGTTAGACTAGAAACAGCAAAGGAATCCATTACACAAACACACAAGTCTCTTGACACACTGGAAGAAGAATTTCTGGAGATAAATCAAAAGTCAAAGAACTCTCTTCCGTTCTTCTTTATCGTATTTTCTCATCTCCTTCTTTTCAGCCACCACCAAAGAATTGGGTTTCTTTTTGTAACTTGCTGTTTCTGTATTTTTCACATTTTACTGGTTCATCAAGATCTCTTGCTATAGAAAAAATGTTCTTTTGTGTGTATTTTTGAGGGACTGGTCATACCGCTGCTATGTAGCACGCTCATAATAGTGATGGGAACAGGTAGTGTGGTGAAAAGGGGGTGAACTATGATGTCAGGTGTTCGGTACTTGTACCAATGGTAACATGGCTGTGGGCTGCAGAGGATATGTTCTGTTAAATAATTTTTTTTATTGTATATGGTTTTGTAATATCGTGTGTGGGGAGGCAACTTTAACTGTTTCACAACAAAGTTTTTACATATTAATATAACTGTATGAATTATATCTAGTCAAAATTTATCACATTACAATGTTCTGATGACATTTCAGAATTTAAAATACTGCAGCAGGATAGCTACATAGCTGGTCAATTTTCTTTGTACTTTTATTACGTTTCAAATTTTGGAGTAAAAAAGGGAAACATTTAAAGAAAATATTCCTAATTTGTTTCTCTGGTTTTTGCCCAGGTCTAATGTCCATTCATTATAGGCATACCAGTAGGCATATGTGTGTACATGTGCGCACACGCATGCACATATATACATCTGTATCGTTGGAAAAAAACTTAGTTCTCACTTATTGGTTGGGTGCAGCAGAGTCGGATACTTTTTGTTCTCTTTACAATTGTTTAGCGAGAGAGAGAGTGCCCTAGGACACAGAGTTGCCCCAGTCCCAGGCAGGTCTCTTCACTGGTAAACAATTACAGCAAGCATTTATACTTTTTGTTACATACAATAATAAGCAACAGCTGCATTTTGTTTCTACATAGACCATCTTGATATCTTATTTTTCTCACTTCTATTTAGACGCCAGTCTACGTTCCTCATTATAGGCACAAGGTCGCAACAACTTCTCACACAGTTCTTTCCCACTCACCTCTCACAATCCTCGCTTCTACAGATCTCATGTTAGTAGGGTCATACTTCATTTGCATTTTTATTATCCACCACTCTGCCATGAAAATTTTGATTGTTTTGGTTAACTTTCCTTTTAAGTTTTGAGTATAGAAGTAATTAATTCTATTTCACTGTATTGTGTAAAAAGAGGGCAAAAGAACTGTACTAAATATTCCCTGGGTGAAGGGTCACTCTAACCAAAACCCAGTGTGCAGGGATGTAGTCTTGGAGCAAGAGAGCAGAGTAAAAGCCTTTCTTACTTTGTGGTGAGAGGTCTGATTCCAAGAACCAATGGCTTTGTATTATGAGTTTTTGTGTAAATGCCAAACTAACCCATATCCAACATGATCAGTTTCTTGTGAAAAAAAGGTGTGTCACGCAGGAGTGGTGGCAAGAGATCAATTTTTATGATTTGGCCTCAGTCACATAACATGGTCAAGGGTTACAAAAGGTTACAGCTCTGTCAAATGCACAATGATCCTTATTCCAGTAGGTTCTGTTACCTCCTTAGACTTTTTCATCTTCCATTTGTGTATTTCTGTGGTTTTAAGGCTCAGAGCTATACTGTAGCTTTCAGAAAGTCCATCTTTTCTTGTCTATATTAGCCTTTCAGCAGAGCACTGAACATTGGTATAAAAGATGATGAGAAATGTCTGAAGTGGCTAAATTCTCCAAGTTCTGGAGCTGTCGATATGTCCAAATGCTTTGGGAGAAAATAATTAACAGAATTTAATTCAAGTCTTGATATTTGCTTTGGTACATGATGAATCTTGCACATGCCTTTCTATGCATCTTGCACATGCCTCAGTGGTCTTTCTAGCTGCCGGAGGATGACCCCTATAAGACTGGAAATGTCCTAGAGCTCTCAGTGCAATGCTAGCATAAGTGAGCCCCTGTGCCCCGAAAGGAGATTTTTAATAATTATGCCACTCAGGGTTGCTGGCCCCCATATACCACCAAGTACAACCCATATACCACCTGCCCACCCCACTCCCAGAAACAGGGGGCTTCTGCTCTTGGGGCTGCCCTGGGCTTTGACCTTGCCAAGCAGAACATTGTGCCAGCCAAATCCACCCCGCTCCTGCTGAGTGGTGACCCCTGCAGCAGGTAACTGAACAAAGGTGACTGGACGTGCCATCCCCCAGTTCCCCTGTCCTGCTTGCTGCTTCTGAGATGTCCTGTCCCAGTGACTCCCAAACACTCCAGAGCCAGATTTGCCTCTGGGCAGGTGCTGCCACCATGCAGCTCCCCCTGGGACAGCCACCAGGTGTTGAGGGATCCAGTGGGATCATGACTGGCAAAACCCAGGACTTTTAGTGTCCTAGGACAGCTTTCCTAGGGACCAAACTAGGACAACTCTCAGTTACTGCACACACCACTTCTGATCTGAGATTCATAAAGTGTTTCTATACAATGAAACACTCAGCTTCCATGGAGCTATACTGTTTAAAACCAGCTGAGGGCCTGGCCCATTGTCCCATAAAACCTCTGGTAATGTAGAGAAGTACTATACCCATTTTACAGATTAGTCAAATGAGGTTTAGAGAGGGTCACTAATTTGCTTCTAGCAGTAAGTCAGGTAGACTAGCATCAAGGAGTCCTGAATGGCTAGTTTCCTGCACTAACCACTACATAGTGTTGTGACTATCCAAGCACTCCCAGGATAGATGCTTCCCAAAGTATTTGGACATCTGTATTGGAGGTTTATGACTCAGGCCATGCATGTGTTCAATAGTCGTATCAAGCCTACTCTTTCTGGCATAAGCTTCCCTCATAGCATCTTTCCCGTGTGTGAATATGAATTGTCTTCCTATCTGCTGACCCTGTTGTAGATATTTTATCTGTACTCCCCTTCAGCACAGATATCTGCAGAATGTGCATTTAGGGCTTTTTCTTTTGTGTCTTCAAAAAAACAAGCGAACAATAATTCAGTTCTTTGTTTTCCTTATCTTTCTTTCTCTCTTCAGTAGCACAATGGATTTTCTGCGTTTGGAATTTGTTCCTTGTGTTCCAAGCTGGAGCAAGTAGGGGACAGACTCTACACTTTTTCAGGTCTGCCTATGTCAGTCCTGAATGCCTTTGAAATGAATGTGTTCCCTTCCCCCCAGTTCACCTCCACATCCCTCCCTCTGTCTCGATCTCTGAGCAGCTACATTTCAGGGCTCCCAAGAGCAAGACACATGTTTTGCTTTATCATGACAATCCTATATCCTGCTTGAGTGGTTCTCAGGTTGTCTTTCCATTCTCCTCTTCCAGCTCCTCCTTTGTCTTCACCCTCCACCATTGCTCCTGTCAGGAGCAGGTTAGGCATTCCTGGTTCTTTCATCCTGTCCGTCAAGGAGACCCGCATGCGATCCTGGGTCTAGTGCGGCTTGCAGTAGCTTTGCAGCCAAGAGACTGGCACACAGCCCTGACCCAAACCTCAGTGGGGTAGGGACCGAACAGAATTGGTTGAAGTGACCTCCCTTTGCCAGAGGATTGGTTTGAATTCTAGGGAAATTGTGTGATCCCTGAGAACAGTGATCAGATAATAAGTATGAAAAATAAGGACACAGGAAGGGGTGGGGCAGAGGTGCTTATATAAGAAAAAGCCCCAAATATCGGGACTGTCCCTATAAAATTGGGACATTTAGTCACTCTATCCCTCCGAGTAATAAAAAGATCCCTTGTGATTGGCTAGTAAGATGACATTGTGGTTAGCTTAATTTTCAGCTCTCTGTGGAAATAACACATTCCTTATCAGATCAATAAATATGTATTTTTAAAAGGGACAATAAGCCATCTGTCATCCAGGCATATCGCTGCAGGTCTATATTAGTCCATCAGCAGCAGAGCTGTCAAAGCCAGTTTTCAGGAGTGCAGATATCAGTTTTTGGCATTTAACATGACAGTTGTTACCCTCACCCATATAGCACAATCATTCCCATAATTTACTGCCTGCGTTAATCCTTCTGCTGTTAAATCAAGGAGAGAAGGAACCTCCCCAATGCATATTGCTTCATTTGTTGTTGCTTACAAAGGATGTTTGATCAAACACCCATCATTCTGAGCCTATGAGAGCAAATCTTGTGATAAAATTGTGTGATGTGCCACATCTGCCATTAACTAAAGACTTGTTTAATCCACCACAAGGTCATCTGCCCTCACAGCACCCATTGTGGATAGTTTACCGGGTGAGGGATTTATGGTAGAGGACACATGGGGAGCTTCATAGTCTCCAGAGAAAGTGACAATTAATTATCTTTTCTCAGAGCACGCTCAGCATCATGCTGGGTTTGATTTACCACAAAGGCAATAGAACCTTCTCATTTGTTTTTGTATCATACACGGAACTTGTGCTGCGGCTATCGCACCGCTATCTCAGTGTGGGCAGCCACAAACCATGACATACATTGTTGAGGACTGCAAAATGATTCAGCTTCCCAGAGGTCTTCATGCCTTGAACATTGTTGATCAGAACACTGTTGTTTGGCTTGACCGGATTGCATACACCAAGTAAATATAGAGCAAATCTTTTGGGCCTGATGTATATAAGAACTGGGTAAAATAATGATCCTAAATCTTCATCCTGGGATCTCAAAGCACTTTAGTAAGCGTACTTAACAGCACCCTTTTGTGGTAGGGCTGAATATTCAGGATAACTGACTTCCCCAAGGCCACTGCTGGACTTTATGGCAGACCTGGAAACAGAACCCAGGATTTTGATGCCCAGTTGACTGTTCCAATCATCAGACCCAACTTCCATCTTGTGATACAATTTATAAAGTCCTTTACTCAAAGGATCAGAAACAACAGAGACCATTAAATGAGCCAGAAAGGATATCACCACACCAAACTCAACTACCATTTTGCATACATGCACATTTGCCATGTGTCAATTACCATCTCATCCAGCCACTGTTTGGTAATACCTGTGCATTCCATTAAAAGCAAGGTTTAATGTTCTCTAGATTTCCTTAATCCTTTTATCTGCTACAACACAATAAGTGATTCTGAGTTGCTTCTGCCAGATTTTAGTAAAATCACTCATGCAGTCAGAGAACAGCACTATCATGTGATATGTAGAATCACAGAATATCAGGGTTGGAAGGGACCTCAGGAGGCCATCTAGTCCAACCCCCTGCTCAAAGCAGGACCAATCCCCAGCTAAATCATTCCAACCAGGGCTTTGTCAAGCCTGACCTTAAAAACTTCTAAGGAAGGGGATTCCTTCACCTCCCTAGGTAACCTATTCCAGTACTTCATCACTCTCTGAGTGAAAGTTTTTCCTAATATCCAACCCAAACCTCCCCCACTGCAACTTGAGACCATTACTCCTTGTTCTGTCATCAGGTACCACTGAGAACAGTCTAGATCCATCCTCTTTTGAGCTCCCTTTAAGGTAGTTGAAAGCAGCTATCAAATCCCCCCTCATTCTTCTCTTCTGCAGACTAAACAATCCCAGTTCCCTCTGTCTCTACTCATAAATCATGTGCTCCAGCCCCCTAATCATTTTTGTTGCCCTCCTCTGGATTCTTTCCAGTTTTTCTACGTCCTTCTTGTAGTGTGAGGCCCAAAACTGGATACAGTACTCCAGATAAGGCCTCACCAATGTTGAATAGAGGGGAATGATCATGTCCCTCGATCTGCTGGCAATGCCCCTACTTAAACAGCCCAAAATGCCATTAGCCTTCTTGTCAAGAAGGGCACACTGCTGACTCATATCCAGCTGCTAGTCCACTGTAACCCCTAGATCCTTTTCTGCAGAACTGCTGCCTAGCCACTCGGTCCCTAGTCTGTAGCAATGCATGGGATTCTTCCGTCCTAAATGCAGGACTCTGCAGTTGTCCTTGTTGAACCTCATCAGATTTCTTTTGACTCAATCCTCTAATTTGTCTAGGCCCCTCTGTATCCTATCCCTACTCTCCAGCTTATCTATTACTCCTCCCAGTTTAGCGTCATCTACAAACTTGCTCAGGGTGCAGTCCATGCCATCCTCCAGATCATTAATGAAGATATTGAACAAAACCGTCCCCAGGACCAGCCCTTGGGGCACTCTGCTTGAAACCGTCTGCCAACAAACATGGAGCCATTGATCACTACCCGTTGAGCCTGACAATCTAGCCAGCTTTCTATCCACCTTATAGTCCATTCATCGAGCCCATGCTTCTTTAACTTGATGGCAAGAGTACTGTAGGAGACTGTATCAAAAGCTTTGCTAAAGGCAAGGAATAACATGTCCACTGCTTTCCCCTCATCCACAGCCACACTTATCTTGTCATAGAAGGTAATTAGGTTAGTCAGGCATGACTTGGCCTTGGTGAATCCATGTTGACTGTTCCTGATCACTTTCCTGTCCTCTAAGTGCTTCAGAATTGATTCCTTGAGGACATATTTGACCAATCCGAAGTAATCTACACAGCTCTTATTTTCAATATAAACTACTGAATATTTGTAATGAACTGTTTGTGATCAGTTCCCAAAGTAATTAGAAATACATTGGGAAATAATGCTTGGAAAACTGATTTTTTTAAGTGAATGAATTTGTTGAATGATTTGTTGTCAGCTCTAAAAAGGTGGTGTATCTCATAAGGCAAACTTTGAGTGCTGATCAGGAACCAGTGCTTGTGGTTCATATTGGTATCAATGATTTAAGGAAACTTTTTAGCTAGGTTTACTAGAAAAATGGCCAAAGTCGAGTCTCTACTGTAGCTTTCTCTGCACTTAGTTCAGTTCAACATGCAGGGTTAGCTAAGCAAGGGAAACATCAGTGTCTTCACATGTGGATGAGAAGAGAGTGCAAAGAAGAGGATTTTAAGCATACTAATCACAGGGGGAATACTTGGGAAAGGAAGAACCTGTAAAGAAGCGGTGGACTTCCCTTTAAACAAAATGGAACTAGACTGCTGGCACAGAAAATGAACGTGGTTGGGGAATTATTTCAACTAGGAGTTTGGAGAAAAGCTGACAGGTGCTTAGGCTAGACAAAGCCAGCTGCTAGGGATGTCAATAATGAAAGGGCATCTCTGTGTTCAGCAAAAGATAATACAGAATTTGCACTTGAACTGAGGGAGGGGGCAAGATGAGGTTGGAAGTAAATGTCAGTAAACTGGCAAATTGAGGCTATCCCTATGCTGCAGTTGGAGGTATGATTGCCACTCATGTAGGTATCTATACTCCGTTAGCTTTAATCTAGCTAGCGCAGCTTAAAACATAGGGAAACACATGGTGGTATAAGCTTCAGAGGCAGATGTCCAAGTTTACACGGAGTCCTGAGTAAGGGCTCACATTGCAGGCTGGAAGTGGAAGCTGGACACATTCAGACTGGAAATAAGACGTACGCTTTTTAACAGGGAGGATAATTTAATTATTGGAACACTTTCCCAAGGGTTGTGGTGGATTCTCCATCACTGACCAATTTTAAATCAAGATTGGATATTTTTCTGAAAGATCTGCTTTAGGTAAAATTTGGGTTAGTTTCATGACCTGTGTTAAACAGGAGGTCAGACTACAGTATCACAAAGGTGCCTTCTGGCCTTGAACTCTTTATGAATATGTGTATTTCACAGAGAATTAGGAAGGGGCTGGGGAATGCACCATTTTGACCTGTCAATGATGTGCGCATTAAGAACTCCAACAGAACAGCTCACCCTATTCCCAAGAAGCTAATCAGAAAAGAACTGGATAGTACTTAGGGAATCGTGTCCCTCAGGGGGTGAGGATTTTAACTCTCAGGCGATGTCAGTTTAAGTAATTACATTTGGGAACATTTTAAATGCCTCAGTGAAACACTGCAGCATCTGTTAAAAACTGCCTTAACGAGCACAGCCCTTCTCTGAGAAGTGACTGCAAAAATGGAATGACAGATTTCTGTGTATAACATCTAGCTCCCTCTCCTGTAGATCTCACAGAGCTAATGGAAGAAAAAAATAAGAAACACTGATTTATTATAAATATGATCAAATATGATGTAGAGATCCTCTATGGCTATAAATCAGTCCACTGCCACTGAAGCCAGTGGAGATGCTGAGGAGGATCTAGCCTTGGATCAGAGATCCTCAAAAAATGAGGATGGTCAAAAATGCAAAACTGATTTTGCCCAAAAAATAAAATAAAATCCAGTTTTGAATTGTTTTCATGTGGAAGGAATCGAAAAAATATTTCACAACTGTATTTTTCAGTTTTAAAGAATATTTTATCAAACTGGCTTTTGAATATTTTTATTAAAAGCCAAATTAAATATCTATAAAATCACTTTGATAAAATTGTGGATCGCATTTTGATTAATTTAAAAAAAAAAATTTTTTCCACAAAAACTGAACATTTAGAAAATGTCGACAATCTTTAACCAAAAATGTTTTCATAGAATGGCGATGAGAAAATTGTTTGAAATATTTTGACCAGTTCTACTCTCAGTAAATTCTGAATAGCCCTACTCTGTTTAGTAAAAGTTTCATTAGTGCAAACAGTGGTCAACATTAACATGTCAACATTTGATAACATGTTGTTATAAATAGTTCAAGCTATTTCCTATTCTTGGTACAGATCCCACTGCATGACTAAATCTTGGGAAGTGGAGACTTTAAGGACCATTACAGTAATCCCTTTACACTGATCCCAAAATGGTTGAGTCTCAAATCGGTGAAGTTTGGTTGGTCAGCAGGAACCATAAAATAGCACATAAATATTTGTTTAGTTTACTTGGAGAAGACTCTCAGGGCCTAGTTCTGTCCAGTTGACTCTTAGGATATGTCTATACTACTTGCCGGATCGGCGGGTAGTGTTCGATGTATCGGGGATTGATTTATCGTGTCTCGTCTGGAAGTGATAAATCAATCCCCAAATCGACATCCATACTCCACCTGGGCAGGAGGAGTAAGCGTAGTCAATGGGGGAGCCGTGGCAGTCGACTCGCCCCCATGAGGGTGGCCAAATAAGTTGAACTAAGATACTTCGACTTCAGCTACTCCAATAGCGTAGCTGAAGTTGCGTATCTTAGTTCGAATCCGCCCCCCCCCCCCCGCCCGCTAGTGTAGCCCAAGCCTTAATTTGTTGTTCACTTTCACAAGGCTTTTCTGACTATAAATAGAATGAGAACAGAGAGCTTTTCCTTTTCTCTTGTCCATGCAGACATCTGCAGGTTAGTAAAAAGCAACAGAGAGTCCTGTGGCACCTTTAAGACTAACAGATGTATTGGAGCATAACCTTTCGTGCGTCTGACGAAGTGGGTATTCACCCACGAAAGCTCATGCTCCAACAGGTCTGTTAATCTTAAAGGTGCCACAGGACACTCTGTTGCTTTTCACAGATGCAGACTAACATGGCTACCTCTCTGATGTTCAGGTTAGTGTAACCTAAAGCATGAATTCTCTGGTTAGCAAAGTGGAATTTCATCATTTTAATTTGAAACAAGCAATAGATGCAGACTACAGAAAATGTGAAGCAGACATCAGCATGGATAGGGCACAAGAAAATGTGTCCAGATGACCTGCAAATAATGACAAAAAATAGGGGGCTGTGCCCTTTTTTTGCACCTTTTTGATATATAATGCGTCCAACACTTTTCTCAAGCCTGAGAAAAGAACTAGCCTCCTTTTGCACACTTCTTCTTACCCATATCAACCAATAAGTGTCCCCATTATAAATGCAGGAACTCTTCTTCCTCCCTTCCTCTCAATTTTCTCTCTGTCACAGAGCTGTCATCACTAAGGCCTTTATGCATTCCCACTATCTCCTGATCGCTCATCCAAGCACGTCATAGGTGCTTACCTATGCAATTATCTCTACCGTGACAGCACCATACATTAACACACAGTCGCTAACCAGGCTCTGTAATGTCATCTTTTCAACTAAAATTGTGCAGATGGTGTTATAGAGCTAAATAGACACACAATTTGATTACCCAGAGTCTTATGTATTTAAATTCTAGGTTACCTTTTCCCTGTGGCGATCATAAATTTTATAAAACCCAATATCAATGGAAACATTTGTGATTAATTTTTAAAATTCCATTTGAAACATTCAAATAAAATAGAGACACGTTTCTCATCAGGGCTTGAAATCTAAACACTGAAGCATTGTGCTACTATGAGAAGATCTTGAGAATGACAAGGAATCAAACAGAAACTGACTAATGTAATTTTATCATTTGGGATGAGAGAGATGGGGAAAAAAAGAAAGCAGCCTAAACACTGAAAAGCAAAACGTTTTTTTAAAATGATTTCAGTTATTTCTTTTTTTAACATGTTTCTAAATGTGTATGTTTATTCTGCAAATACTATTCAACCAGTTCTAGTTTCTTATGATAATGGTAAGAAAATGTCTCTGAAAAATATTTGATTTGTGTGTCCCTTTAGACACTATTCCTTCCATACCAGTGTCACCAACCTCTTGTCCTCTGACCATAAGAACATAGGAATTGCTCATACTGCATCAAACCTACAGTTCATGTAGTCCATTATCCTCAGACATTATGCCAGGTGTGTCACAGAAAAGTGTAAAAAACCCTGCAGTAGGTTGCTATAGAATAAACAACACACATGAATATCTTCCTCCTAGCCGCAATAGTTAGAGGCTGCCTTATTCCCTGAAACTTGATGATTTATATCTCTTCTCAAACTCTTGCTAATTATTTACTATTGTAACTTTGTTATAGCCAAGGGGAAGACATGTTAGGACAGATTCTCATCAGGTATAAATCAGCATAGGTCCACTGAAACCAATATAGCTGGATTGATTCATGCCAGCTGAGAATCTGGCCCACTGCCTGCCTGCTTAGGCTGTGGTTATCAACTACCATGGTTGCAAAAGTGTCATGTAGTGGTGAATGGATCCACATTACTAATGGCTGGATCTTCATGTTGTTCCTTGTTAATTCAGAGAGAAGGTGTCTGGTCCCTGGGCAATGTGACATTTGGGGGTGGAGGGAAAGACCCAGTGATGAAAAGTGATTTTTCTAGAAGCACCAGTCCACTGCCAACATGCGATATTTTATATCTGTGCTCTTTGCACCATCCTTTGTACTAAATAAATAAAAAAGCAAGGGCTGTAATCAAGAAGTTCCCTAATGAGCCAAGATGAATTGTTCTATATCGATGATGACAGCAAATTCACTAAATGAATTGCAGTTTGGGAACCTTATGAATTCATCCAAGCATGACTGCTTGGCTGGCTACTTAATCGCCTGTTATGATCTTCCCCCTCCCCCTCTCCTCATCCTGGTTGCCTTTGTCAGCAGTATCTGTAATTGAAAAGCTCCCTGTAGCCTTTAAGATTGTGAATACATGAGGAACAGGTTGTGGTTGTTGCTTTTTTTTTTTTTAATTTAATATATACATATGTATTGCTAGAGACTGGCAATTGCAGCTCTTTTAGGCGCTCACAATTTACTATGTATCAGACCAAAAAAACACCTCAGGAAGAGACTAGCTGAGCTGTGTTTAATACAGAATGAATATTAATTAGGGACTCAATCCAGTAACTGTCACAGTCAGGGCATGTTTTACTCCCACCAATATACTGCCTGGAAAGATGATACCCCAAACTGTAGCTTCATCGGACCTTGCAAGGAGTGAAGTCTAAGGGCAGGCCCAATGAGAGATTTCCAAAAAAAAAAAAAAAATCCTTGTACCATGAAAAATGATGCGGGTGATTCACGTGCTGGCTCTGAGGATGTGAGGACTAGAATTCAGGTCTGCAGAGCTAGGGATGGCTGATGTTTGCACAGTGCCTTTAGGAGACCATGCAGCGCCCCACCTAGGGAGTACTGTGGAAAATACGAAGTACTGTCCCAGGATTCCTCCTGTCCTCAGGGCTATTAACACAGGAGACATTACTCCTAGAGGCTATAATCCAGGGTCATTGAGAAATGCTACATTTCAGTGTGATCCAGTTTCCACACTTACCACTAATTCTCTGCATCACCTGGCTGGAGCAGCATGACCCTTATATCTCCTGGAAAGAAAGGAGGATCAGCTTCCCTTCTGAATACTGCCAAAGGATCTGCCTGCATGCAGCCAGCTTCAATCCTTTGGTCCTGGGATCCTGCAGCTGATCAGAAGGGAGAACACCTGTGGGAGAACTCTAGATGGTGGTGGTTAGCCAGAAAGAGTCACTTCCAAGTCTGATTCCCTGTCTGCATGAAAAGTATTGGGATTATGTGGACATTTCTGAAAAGAAAAATGCAGAGATGCTACCTCCACACTGGGACTATGGCTGCCCCATAGGCCTACAACCCAGAGTGATGGTCCCTTGTGGGTGGATATATGCACGGTCTGAGACAGAACAGGCAGCTCTTCATGTGTACATCAAAGAAAAACCTGTCCAAGGGCTTCATCCAGCATTCCACCTCCCTAGCAGGTGCTCCTGTCTTTTTTCTTAAGAAAAAGTATAGAATGCTATGCCTTTGCATAGACTGTTGGGGCCCTAAAGCACCTGATGGTCTGAAACCCTGTCCTTAATCTCAGAGTTACTAGATGGCTTGTAGTCTGCCAGAATTTTCACCAAAATGGACCTCCGGTGCACTTACAACCTAGTGCACCTCAGGGCAGGAAATGAATGGAAGATTGCCTTTCGACCCAGGTATGGGTATTTTGAATATTTAGTAATGCCATTCAGGCTGACCAATGCTCCCACAATCTTTCAACACTTCATGAACAATGTATTTAGAGATATCCTGGACCAGTAAGTAGTTCTCTATCTCGATGACATACTTGTGTTTTCAGATAATCCTGAACAGCATTGTTACCACATTCATTCCATCCTGGAGAGACTACGGAAGCATGGCCTGTTTGTGAAATTGGAAAAGTATACCTTTGACCAGTCCTCCACACAATTCTTGGGTTACATCCCTTTCCCAGAGGGCATCAGGATTGACCCCCAGAAGATACAGGCCATCAGTGGCTGGGCAGCACCCAAGTACTCCTAGGAGTTACAGAGCTTCCTGAGTGTCTCAGATTTTTACTGACAATTCATTCTAGGCTTCTCAGGGAAAATAGCCTCCACAAAGCCATCACATTTGTTTGGACCTGCAAAGCTCACCATCTTTTCAATCAGTTCAAGGCTGCTTTCACCAGGGCTCCCATTCTGGCACACCTGGACCCTGCTCAGACATTCATAGCAGAAGCCAATGCCTCCAGTGTAGCCATTGTGTCCATACTCTCTGAGGCATGGTCCTCAGTAGATGTTGCACCTCTGTGCCTACTACTCCCAAAAACTCACCACTGCCAAATGGAATTATGAGATATTAGATAAGGAAATGCTTGCCATTAAATCAGCCTTTAAAGAGTGATGTCATAACCTCAAGGGATCTCGCCACCCAGGGCAAATCTTTGATGGCCATAAGAACCCCGAATATCTGTGGAATGCTCAAGCCTTGAGTCAAAGACAACTTAAGTGGACATTATCCTTCTCTAAATTGAATGTTGTCATCACCTATTGCCCAGGAACCAGGAATAGGAAAACAGACACCCTTTTCTGAAAGAGGGCATACTATCAAGAGGTCAGGGACCCTAACCAAAAATGACCCTATCTCCTAATAGCTCACAACTTCTTTAGTGCCAAGATTAACCAAGACCATCTTGATCTTATCTGATCTGCTTCGATGGATGACCCATTTACTTAGCCTGAGCAGCAAGAGCCAGAATTAAAATGCAATGCTCCATACAGAATGGGATCATCTGCCTTGATGGGTGCATATCCACTCCAGCCCCATCCTTCCCCGACAGCTAGAAGAGCTCCTTCTCTGCCATGACACTCCTTTGGCAGGACATCTTGGACATCTGAAGATTTCTGCATGGCTTTCCCTTTCTTCTGGTGGCCCTGTACATGAGCCAAAGTCCAGGACTAGGATAACTCTTGTGACCAGTGTACTCACTCCAAGATGCCCTGTCCTAAGCCCCTCAATGCCCTAGTACCCCTGGAGACCCAGCCTAGACGCTGGGTCTCAATCACCAGGGACTTCATAGTGGAACTCCCTGACTGTGTTGGTCACACAGTGGTCTTTACTGTTGTAGACCAAGTGATCAAAATTGTGCACATCATCCCCTGTAATAAGCTGTCCCCTGCTGAAACCATGCTGCGACTCCTAGTGGTTCATTTGTTTGACTTCATGGACTTCCAAACATATCACCTTGAACCAAAGCCTCCAGTTTGTCTCATGCTTTTGCTGTGAAGTGGCCCTGCTAATGGACATTTATACTTTTACCTCCTCTATGTACCATCCACAGACAGATGGGCAGATGGAGAGGGTGAAAGAAGTGTTAGAGCAATACCTATGGTGTTTTGTCAGTTACTATTAAGATAACCAGTTATCCCTCCTTCCTTATGCCAAGTTCTCATACAACACTGACCATGCCTCCATATGGCAGAGTCCCTTATTTGAAAACTGTGGTTTTTCAGCTGGCCTTGCTAGCCGCCTCTCCAAACCCAGCAACTGCTGACTGGATCCAACAAATTCACCATATACTGGAAGAGCTTAAGGACCACCAAGAAGGTGCAAAAACAGACAACAAGTAATATGCAGACTGTCAATACCAGGAATGCCCAGCTAACATGGATGGTCAAATTGTCTAGCTTGCTGCAAAACTCCTCCATACAAACAGGCCATCCCAGTTCCGTGGGCCCTTCCAGATTTGTCAGCAAATCAACCCCATCACATTCAAACTGCAGCTCTCTCAATCTCTTAGGGTACATCCTGTTTTCAAAATATCCCTCCTGAAGCCTTTCCCAGAGGATCCCTTTCCTAGTGAGTCCCAACACCTGTCCCCACCAGTCCAGGTCCAAGGGAATGAGGAATATATAGTCCATGCTATCCTGGACTAAATTATAGAGGGGAAGACTGTACTATCTCATTGATTGAGAGGGCTAGGGTCCTAAAGAATGCTCCTTGGAACCCGTTGCCCATGCTCATGCCTCTGACCTAGTAAAAGGATTTCATCAAAACCACTCGTATAAATGAGGCCCAGCAACCACTCAGTGGAAGAGCATCCCTGAAGATGGTGGATAATGAGAGGCTGCGGGAACTAGAACCTATATCTGCAAAGTCTGGGATATCCGATATTCCCACGGTGCCACTGGGAAGCCAGACAAGACTGTACCTAGGGAGCACAGTGGAGAATAGTCATAGCAGGAAGTACTACCCAAGAGAACCAGAGTGACAGCACCCTGCCTCCCTCTGATTGGCCAACAACACTATTTAGCCCTGAAAGCTTCCCCAGGAAGTTATCTGGGCAATGACACAGACTTTGAACCGCTTGTGATTCCAGAGCTCACCTTGTGTTCTGGTCTCTGATCCCAGCCTGACCCTGACTCTGGACTCCTGACTCCAGCTTGGTGCTATCTCTGGTCTCAGGTCTCTGACTCTGACCTTGATTCCAGCCTGTTACTACCTCTGTTCTCCAGTCCCCAACCCAGCCTGACTTTTACCTTGACTTGCTTACTGAACCCAGCCCTAGCGATTCCTCCAACCCTCCCCTCCAACTACTGCCCCTGATATTTGAACGCCACCTAGCTAGATCAGACTCCCTACACCCCAATCCCCTACTGTGGCACACTTTTCTCTGAGTCACCCTGGGACCATGCCCCGAGCACTATGCTGCTGAGGAGCTGCTTTCTTAGCAGACATTAAAACATGGACCTGATCACTTATGGCTGTTATGTCTTTCAGCGTTTTTGAAATAGTAGCAGCATCAGCCCTAGTGCTCTGTCCAGAATTCCATTCTGGCTATTTAAAATCTTTCCTTCTGAAGCATCATCCATTTGAGAAAACAATTCTTCTCTTTCCATTAAGAAAAAAAATATAGAAATCTAGCAGCTGTGTGATCTTCCTAGTACAGAAGGGCTGCCTTTATGAAGTGGGTAGGGGGGAAGGGATGATTTTTTTTAGATTCACTCTAATGCTCCTTGAGATCCTTCTGGATGAAAGACACTATGAACAGCAAAGCTTTATTTACAACATCAACATTAAAAAGACTATAGTATATCTAATTTAACAGCACAGCTCTGATGGCTGAAGAGTAGATGGCACCCAGGAAGAAATTTGTAGAATCTAACAAATGGGATACTTTCAAATTCCCCTGTGTGCACCTCAGTCTATATGCATGCTGTATCACTATATAGTTGTGTGTGTGTGTGTATTAAATGTACACATAAAATCAAAGAGCAAGAAGAATAGAGATTTGACCTTGCAACAGCCAAAGATGATACTCAAGTATATTACTCTGTGTTCTGCTATCATTGTCACTAATGAGTTTCTTCATTGCAAGGCCATATATTGCTGTGTTTGCTTGCATTTTCAGAACTATCGTATGTCCCAGATAATATGTGTCGTGTAGAGATAAAAAAGTCTTGATCCATCTGCCAAGTCTGGCTGAGTTTTAGGAATTAGTTAAACAACAATAAACAAACTGTTATGGTTAATAAACTCAGATCAATGTAATCTGGTAGCAGTTTACATGGAAATAGAATCAATTGCTCTTACAGTGAGAAAGTGAGCATAGACACTCAAAATTCCAGTCAGAAGATCTGCACACATTCACCACTTAGCCTTCTCTCCTGAGGGATTTTCTCTTTGTCTCCATGGCATGTGGATTGTGGGGTCTCTCTCTCATTATTGTAAATTAAGGATGCCAGAAAATGTGAATTGTAATCCGGAACCTATGGCGTCATCATGTATGATATACAAAAAAATAGATATATATCAATACCATTATTCCTTCTAGCACCTCTTTTGTTGTATCCCCTGTGTTGGGTCTCACCATTTTGGGTCTCACCACACTTGATCTGTAATAGGAACTGTATGGCTTAATGAATTTTCCTACATGCCAAGGGAGCCACCAGCTGCTGTTAAAATCTGCTTGTTGTGGGGATATGTTAGCATCAGTTCTGAAGGAGGCTATTTACCAAGTATCTCTGCCAGAAGTGAAAGAATTAACTATTTGAATGTGTATGTGTGTGTGTGTACAGACAAAAACATATGTGCATATATGACTCTTAATGGACTTAGGGTCATTATTAGTGGTAATAGAATGCCCAAGAGATAAATTAGCTATTGAGAGTGTCCTGTCTTGCCTGAAGTTTGTATATAGATGTGTAAAATCAAAAGAATTGCTTTTACCCTTGGGCAGGTTTTACCACATTCTTCTTGCT
Source organism: Chelonoidis abingdonii (assembly GCF_003597395.2). NCBI lineage: Eukaryota > Metazoa > Chordata > Testudines > Testudinidae > Chelonoidis > Chelonoidis abingdonii. Next base: position 75,032,408 of record NC_133778.1, read on the forward strand.
CTTTAGTGACCGTCCCAGCTTGTATTATTTACCCCTTGAATTTGTCTGTATTGAAGCTTTCTCTGGGCATGTATCCTTCAGCACAGGAAGATCTATACATGAGAAAACAAAACCTGAGTGTGATGTATAAAAATAGAGTGACGATCTCTCTAAGTAGCCCTGAACCTTTGTCTTCCTGGCAGAGACAGGCTGTTGGTCATTTCGTCTAGGGTGGTAGACACTGAAAGAAGCTCTGGCTCCCCTTTCAATGGGGAACCCGCCAGCTACTCCACGGATGGCATGGAACAGCTGTGGTCCATACTGTCGAGGTTTTCAGGGGTGTCCATGTTGTAAGTTATATATAGGTTATTGCTCTCCAGCATGTGCTACCTCTCTTCAGTTGGACAATGGCACTCATCTAATTTTATATCAGTCCTTTAAAATATTTAATTAACCTAGTCAGGAAAATACAAGCTTCCCATTGTTTAAGGCCCCAATTCAGCAGAGCACATGCTTAGATCCATCTCTATCCAGGAAAGCACTTGAGCATGTGTTTAACTCCCATTTCCTGAACTGGGGCCAGAAATACAAGCCAGCAGTCAATCAAGGGGATAAATAATGCCACTAACAATTGTTATAATTGTCGATACATGCATGCCTACCAGTGCCCTCACTGTATCTCTGATGTATTGTACATCTCTCTGTTTTGCAGCCATCTATGAGCAGTCGTGTGAAGCCTATCGTCACAAAGGGAAGACGTCTGGTTTCTTCCATATTGATTCTGATGGAAGTGGACCGCTTGGACCATTCCAGGTTTACTGCAATATCACGGGTAAGGATACTGCGTTGTCAACAATGTATAACATTGGTTCTAAATGTCTTATAATGAAATGTTTTTTGTTTGTATCATTAAGAGAACCTCAGAGTTGTGGATATTTTGATGGTGGGGAAAACATGCATCAGATTTATAGCTTTTGTGATGAAAGTTAAATGTAGAAGGATTTCCACTAGTTAATATTGGCTAGCACTACAATCCAAGCTTGTATGATTCCTACAACTCAGGGTAAAACAGATATGCAGGCCTTTGCTATGGCTAAAAGAACAAATTGTGCTTAGTGAGAGGATGTTGTTGCATTTTTCATAAGCATCCTGATTTTTAATTCACCCTCAGTATTATTTTTATGATATCTCATAAACTTGAAACCCAGATTTGTTTCTTAACTTAACTGTTTCTTTGGTACACTTGTATAATAGCTTCTTATTGTAAGGTTCAACTCAAATATGAGAGAAATAGATAGTTAGGTAGAAAGTCCAGTATGTATACTTCCGCACCATCTGCAGTCTCTGCTCAAAGCATAATGTATTCCTTACTCAAGTAGCCCCACTGACAGTCAGTGAGACAACTCACGTAAGGGTTTGCAGAATGACGACCTTAATTAGTATAGAAAGTAACAGGACATCCTTTCTCTCACTAGAGACAGGTGGTAATTTTCAGGTTAGGATGAGCTGATTGACAGTCACTGTGGGGGAAACTCACACTGGGGCCATGACCTCTCATAAGAGCCTCATTATGCTGAAACAATGACATTGTCTACCATTACAGAAACATTCGTGACTGAGAGAGATGGAACCTTCTCCAGAACTGGGCCAAAACTGTAGAGCTCATAGCCAATTGAAACAGGAATTGACCACTAACCTCATTGCACTGAGCTAATTGTAAAGAGCACTTTTTTGTCCAAGCTTTTCTACCACAATACCTTCACTGACACCAGTGCTTTTTTATATTCAATAATTGTTTAAAAAAATAGAAACCAATGCCCCTAAGCCTGCCTCATACCACCAGGGGAGGAAATGAGAGATATCCATTGTAACTTCTTACACTTAGGAGGAGCTCAGATATTGCATAGATCAGAGCCAAGGTACGAACCTAGAAAGATAGTCTTTTGGTTATGACTCTTCAAGTTGTAGTCCTATAGTTTAAAATCAAATGCAGATCACAAAAGAAAATCTCAGTTAAATCTCCCTGTAAAGATCTGAGTGCAATTCACATGGAGAGCTGAACGTGCTTGTCTGAGAGCAGATTTTGGCCCTAAAACCTAGAGACCAGTTCTCTTCCTTCTCTCACTCTGTTCAGGAAGAAGCCAAAATATAGCCAAGGACCACAGCTGACTGAAAAGGGGAAGGAATGGGGGCCATTCCCCACTCTGCAGTGGTTACTTTCACTGGCCAGGTACAGATGGAGGACCATACCATACTCTCTGCTAGGCTGGTAATTTTGGCTGCATTAGGCAGCCGCACATCCCCTCCAGATTCAGTCCAGGGCACAACATGAGCCTTTATATTGCTTCCTCAATAAACTCATACTTAAAGTGTCTCAAATTAAATTTTCATGGTGATGTAATTGGGCAGTCATTATATGTTAATTAAACACACACAAGTTAATGATTAAGTATGTTTTTATTCAGGTGTAACAAATATTAAATAAGCGTTGTTCAACAGTTGTTGAATCTCAAGTATTAAGGCAGAGTTCCATCTTCTCCTCAGCATGGTGTTTTTTGGACTGCCGTATGGAGCCTTAATTAATATTAATATTATTTATTATTACTATATGTTTATATTACAATACATAGCCAATTAGTTCATTTTATCATCCATTTATCATTGTTATTTGGTGATGTGCTCAATTCATATATAATACATGTATGCTAAATAGATGTAGATTGTAGGATTATAGAAATATAAGATTGACAAGTATTTAGGAGTGATGAGTGTGTATTAGGTATATAAGTAAAGCCTGTCTAGAATGCAAGGCCTATAGGCTAAGGCCTGTAAGATTTTAGCTCAACAAGATTAGGCCATAGGTTTAAGAATTCTTGACATGAGTGAGTGACCTAGGAATAACCCTAGGCCAATAAGGGCACAAGATTACTGTAGAAATTGTGCCAATAGGTTATGTTACAGAAACCCTGATTGCATTAGACTGCAATGTATTGTCCAAATCCATGGGATACCTGATTATAACATCATGGAATGTTCTGTCCCAACCACACGTTACATATTGTGCAAAAATGCTGATGACAATAAGGGAAACTAAGAAAACCTGTGAAAAACAATATTTGTAGGATGTGGAATTACAGCCAAGGAAAAGAGCATTGAAACACTCATACATATGCATAAGGTATTAGATGTGGTCAGAACAATGATATAAAAGAGGTTGCCTGGTTAGGTAAAAGACAGAAGACCTCAAGAGACAACTCCATGGGAAACCCCAGCAGGGACCATTCCTCTCTTGAGACTCATATGTTGAAAGATCCTAGAATAGCTTTGAGAATGTGAGCATAACTACAGCCTCATTCATTGCATATATTTTTGTAGGATTTATATATTCATTGATAATTGTAACTTTAATTATTGCTCCAATTAAACTTGTAGTAGTACAAATAATACCTTTTACTTGTGATTGTGTCTGCGATCACCATCCTTGGTCTTCGTGTGTTCCTGGAGTCTCCAAATTTGAGAAAAGCACCTGAGGTCATTTTTCACATTTTTTTAGCATGAAACTCTAGCAACAGGAGCTGAATCCTTGGTAGTTTAATATAAAATTACTAAAGTAACTTTAAATAAAAAGGTTATAAATAGCACGTAGGCATTCATCCAGACGGGACCCCATAGTACTAGACATTGTGCATACACAGAGGGAGCAATAATTGCTGCTCCAAAGAATTTACAGTCTGTCACCAAGGAAAGAGAGAGAGAGAGACTGTTTTCTTTGAAAATGTTGGATTTTTTTAGTGGAAAGTCAGAAATCTCAAAGCTAATTTTCTTTCTCTTAATATTTGAAAAAATTGGTTGCGGAAAATGGTAAAAGTTCTGGGTTTTGGTTTTCCAAAAAAAGGTTAATTTTTTTGATGGGGAAATAAAACCATTTTCCAGCTAGCTCTGTCATTCTCCCCATTTCATAGATGGGAGACTGAAGCACAGAGAGAAAATTACTTGTTTATAGTCACCAAAGAAGAGTGAAGCAGACCTGGGAATTGACCGCAGATTAGCCAATCTAGTTACCTAACCAGAAAACCATCCTCCTTCTCTGTGCAACTAGTTCATTGTTGTTATTAGGGTAGTTCTGAGAATAGGTGTACAACTCATGCCCCAAAGAGTTAGTCTGAGCAATTTAGGGGTGACGTAAAGGAATAACATGTTGCCTGTATTCGTAGTAGTGTTATGAACTAATTACTTTGCATTGCAGTGGATATGACATTTTGAAGTGGGGATTTCAGTGAGAAGAGGAAAATCATCTGAGATGAACTCTGCCATGAGGTTTTGAGAGCAGAATTTATCCTACGTATGTAGCTAACAATCAGTAACAACTACAACTAAATACATCTATTCCTATTAGATCACATAGGGACAATGGTCTTAGTTATTAACTGGGACTGAATTACAATTGCTTTTCCAAATGATGGTGTCTAATTTGTTTAAAATGCCCAGTTGGTGTGGGATCTAGACATGGAAAAGTACCAATGTGTTATTAGTTAATATACATGATTATCTATATAATCTTAGTTATTTCTATGCAGCGTATCACCTTGGCAGTCAGGCACTGAACAAAAATTCTGAAGAAAGCATAGAGTATGTGCCTGTCTGTGTGCTTCTGAGAGAGAATACAGAATATATGTTCTATTTTCAACGTGGCAAGAAGTTAACGGCGGGGTATCTCACGATGCCTTGTGTAACCATTGTTGTTCATTATATTAATGATCTGGAAAAATGGCTGAACAGTGAGGTGACAAATTGCAAATGACACACTATTATTTAGGTTAGTCAAGAACAGAGAAGACCCTGGAGTACTTTATAAGGGCCTCATTTTGAAGGTTGTGTTCATTTCTAGTTAGTATTAAAAAAAGATATTGTTGGAATAGAAGGTATTCAGGGACAAACTTAACGAGTCACAGAAAGACTTCTATGCAAAGAAAGGCTGGAAAGACTGGGAATGTCAGGTTTAGACAGGAGATGTGTAAGAGGGGGCATATAGTGATGTTGGAGAGGTAAATCAGGTGCTTCCATCTGCATTTTCACGTCATTCAAAACCAAAGAGACATTTAATGACACTGAAAGGCCACACACTTAATACTGGTAAAAGAAGAAATACTCATCCAGCACATAATTAACCCATGGAACTCATTTCCCTGAATATCATTAACCTTAAAGCAGAGCAGGATTTAAAGAGAATTTCAACATCTATGATGGATAATGAGAACATCTACAGTTGAATTAGAGAAAGAGAGAGAGATGTCCCCTGTAGGCAAGGCATTCAATAATTGTCTACTATTGTCATAAGGTATCATAAGGTATATTTCCCAAATCTGAACCTTAGCGTCCAAAATTTGGGTACCTGCATGAAACCTTTAAGCTTAATTACCAGCTTAGATCTGATAGCCTGCCACCACCCAAAAATATAGTGTTTTGGGGCACTCTGACCTCCCCAACCTTCCCTGGGGACCCCAAGAACCCAAATCCCTTGGATTCTTAAAACAAGGAGAAATAAACCATTCCCTTCCCCCCACTCCCCGAGAGAGACAGTAATCCTGCAACAGAAGAAATAGCCTCTCTCTCCCCTTCCCTCCTCCCCCCACATCCGGTTTTACAACCCACCTCCTGGGATAAAACAAGGGAAAACAAGGAAAGATCAAAATCAGGTCTCTAAAAGAAATCTTTAATAAAAGAAAGAAAGTAAAAGAATTACTCGAACTTCAAGATGTAAATATACAGCTCTATAGTTTTACAGACAAAGAAGAAACCCTTCCCCAGTAACCAATACATAATCAAATATTCCCAGCAACTACACATAATAAAATAATCTGCCAGATCCACAGGCAAACAGATAAAACAAATTAGACCTAAATCGCCTGTTCTACTTACTATGAACAGAAACTTAGAGACCGGAAGATAGTGTATCCCCCTCAGAGCCCAAAGAGACAACGACACCAAAACAAAAACCACACCCAATACTTCCCTCCACCCAGGGTTGAAAGTATTTTGTCTCCTGATTGGTCCTCTGGTCAGGTGTTGTTTGTTAACCCTTTACAGGTGAAAGAGACATTAACCCTTAGCTATCTGTTTATGACAACTATTAAATTCTCTTGCACTGGTCTGCACTGGTGTAGCGTTGGTGATGATTCTCTGAAGCTTGTTCTCTTTCTCTTGCTGCTTGAAGTCTATTGATCTGTCTTGTGTATTTCCTCACACCCTCCAGTACCAAGTCTATAGTCATGCAACCCACAGCTATGTCTTGTATTGCTACTCTGTAATGGAAAGTGTTTAAAATGACCTCTTCACACTTCCTAGGGATATATATTAACCTCAGTATCTGAAAGATTTGGTGGTGATGAACAGCATGATACCCCTCCTCTATTTCTTTAGTTCTTCAGTTTTGTTGTACAAAGACCCTGGGCCATTAAACAACACTTAGAAGTTGGTATGACAAGATCGATGCTTAATTTTCTCATTCGGTTATTTATCCATTTTTATGGAGGTCCAGAGTAAGGGAAGATGAGAGTCCTCTTCTGTGGCTCTTGCTGCTAGTCTGAAATTTGTTTGGGAAACTCCCATAAAGGAACTTTGTGTTAGAGAATAAGAAATGGTCCCTATCTGTAGCTGAACATTCCCCTTTTTGTGCATTAAAATCTGAACTTGAAATGCAAATATCAACTATCTTGTAGAGCTAAGGAAAATTTTAGTTTTCCATCTTTCAGAATACCGCAAACAAATCATTTTTAAGGTACAGTCATAAGCAGGGATTGTGAAAGTTGCTGCAGGAAATGGATAATCGGACATCTAAACCATCAAAGTGACCCTTGTGATTTATAAAATCACTCTTAATCTCCCCCCCCCCAATTCCTGCAATGCTCGACACTTTTATTACATTTGAACCAACTCGTTTACCTGCACCCCCCAACCCATATGTTATATAACCAATTACATGCAGAAAATAAGGCCTCAGTCTGTCAAAGGTCAGAATAGTTCTGATGGGCAGTTGAGATTTCAAGCCAGTCAAGATGCAGGGAGCCAGCAAAAACCACATTGATATTTGCACAGGATTTTGGATTAATAAATAACTCCAATTTGCATAAATCATAGGCAGCTATTTATAGTTCATTCTGTTGCATCATCCGTTCTTTGCCTTTGTTTACTAGGCCTTCTACCCACACAATTCCAAAGAGACAATCCTGGGTTAGCTGCCATGATCATAGGTGTGCCATTTTCTCCAATTTTTATACAGTTTTATAATTTTATACAATCGAGCTGGTGGTGTTTCCTTCTCTGATTTTCTGTATTTTTCTTGGAACATAAGATTGTTTCCGCACAAATAGTTTTAATAGTTCTTGCTTCGGTTGCTGACTTGCAACCTACTTATTCATGTTAAGCATGCATAATTCATCCTAGGCCTTAATAACCTATCATGTATCACATGGATATATGACTCACAATATATATTGATATAGATAGATATGTCCCAACAGTCCCTCTTCTTGATACATGATTAATTCCATTAATTATTGTATCACTTTATAATTTTGGAAGCAATTTAATTGTATATATTACTTGCTTCAAAACCTCTTTTTTTTTAATTTGGCAGTATAAACATAGCATAATAAAGGTTAACAAAATTATGAATACAAATAATATGACAATAGGATGTAGCATTAAATTTAGAAGAGCTGTGACATGGGGAGACCATTTTAAAAAAACATTATACCAATGAGAAATTACCAATTAAAATAAAAAAAAATAATATTTGACCATTGTGGATTAAAATGTTTATTTTTAGCTGTGACACATATTTTGCATATTGCCTGATTTTTTTTGCTTTTATTAATTTTTATTATTAATGTATTTTTTTAATTAAAGGACCAGTTTAATTTTTTTGCTTTTTAAACAACCTTTTTTTTTTTTTTTAAAGTAGAGGACCTTGATAAATAATGGTATTAATAATAACCTTTGTTACATTACAGTTACATGAGTTAATTGGGCCTTTTTTGTTACACTTTTTAAAAATACATGTTTTTAGTGGTTACCACACAGATACACCCATTGCCTAAATTAAACTTTTGTGCCATTCGAGGCTAAACATTGCATGGCACATTGTTCGCTTGAATGGTTTAAATGACATTCCATTAGGGACCAAGTTAGTGGTGGGTACACCCATTTGCTTTGTCCCCACTCTTCACAATGTTTTGTTAATTTTACTAATTTATGATTAATTTAAATGCTATTTAAATAGAGACTGGACCTTAGAAGTCAAGGGCAAAACTCCCATTAAATCCCAAGACTCTTTATCTAGCTTTGGGATTTTTGAGTACAAGTACGCTTAGGCCCTGCGGTACATACTTGGGCAGCTCACCTGTGTTGCTCTGGCTTTGCTGATATTTTTAGCACTCAGCTCGATGAAAGCTAGCTTGGGAATGCCTACCTGTGCCGCAGTCACACCTGCTGACTGCAGTCTAGACATAGCCTAAGAGTTTGATCTAATTCTAATTTGTCAATGGGCAACACTATAAGTGCTTGATGTTTGTTTATTACCTTTCATACTCAAGGCATTGTAAAGAGATTTGCAACATCTCTCTCAGACACCTGACATTTTCTAGGGTGCTCCAGATTTTGACAATATTTAAACTTCTACTTTGGATTCTAGTTAAATACTCCAGAATCTTATTGGAAAAAAAAAACAAAGCTTAAACGTTTGTACTCGTTTTTATATCAAAGTTTTTGAGCTGTCAACAGCCATCTTGCAATTTGTAGCTAGCGCAGAGATACAACCAGCTCTGCTCCTGCATGATTCCATGCATGCTTAATATACTAACTTAGCCTCACATTTTTAAGATATTAATGTTCCTGTGTTTGGCATTGCAACATTTAACTGATTTAGGAGCCTCATTTTCATTCAGGAGCTGAAGTCGCATTGACAGTCAATGGTATTTACATGGGATTACCACAGGAAACGTCCTGGTGGATACTCACCAAGAAATAGGCTGGAAAGATGATGGTGTGCCACCTTTGTGTCTCAGAATGGCATTTCTATAATGGCAAGATGATGCACAGTTGTGAAAGAAACCTCCCTCCCCCTGCATTGGCCCAAGGAGCAGAGTCACCGCATTGGGAAGGGCAGTCTATACCAAATTAGTGAATGCAAATTCCTGGTGCCTGCTGGCCAACTGTAGGAGAGATTAAGTGTCTTCAGTGTGGTGTAGGTGATTGCATCCCTAACAGAGTAGGGCCCCAGGTATTATATTGTCAGTATCATCAGGGAGTATGGTCAGCCCAAGGCCTGGTGGTGGGATTGGAACCCACTCAGAATTGTTTCCATGCAGATGCATTGAGGAGTTTAAATGCTGGGTTGAAGTGTCACCAAATGGATGAAAATGTAGGAGGAGGCTGAGTATGGAGAGAGAGCTTCACAAGCACACATATTTTGGGAGCCAGCAGGGAAGCTAGAAAAATTAATGTCAGTTAAGTGGTGGCTTTGACATTTATATTTTAAAGTTTAATGAACTGGGGCTGTTAACCCTTTAAGAATTTGCCTTTTTATGTCCATTGGGGAATTTATATTTACTTGCTTAACTGCTGCCACAGCTAAAAACAATGCACTATGGGAGGGCCAGGGCGTCTTCTCAGGTGGGCACATGTTACTCTTGTAGTGGTAAGAGCAGCTTTAAGGACAAGATTTGACGTTCTGTATAGGACATCACAAAAAAAATACATCCTATGAGCTCTCTGAGCAATTTTTCTCTTGCTCGTGTAGCGTTTACCGTATGTTTGACTTGTTGGCAATTTAATCAGTCTGAATAATCTTGTTTTGTGACAAACCTCCTAAATCACGGAAGAGTGATTTGGTTCCATAGGTGAAATGTGGGCTACGGAGAGATTTCCAGATGAAGAATAAAAATGTGAATTAAACAATACAGAACTCATTGAAAAACAGTTGTCCAGCTGTTCTAATTCCTCCTCTCCCCTCCCCCTCCCACTCCATTTCAATGTGTGTGCCATCAAAGACAACAGGGAGAATTCCAGCAGGATGATAGAAGTATTGGTGAAGCTAGACTGAGGGTCTGAAATGTGCTGTAAGTGCTCAAGTCCTGTGCTGTAAAACTATCTCAGACCGCATAATGTCCTAGTAAATCGGACCATTAAATAAAACTGCTAAATCATAAAGCTGTAGCATTACCCTGAAATTAAAGCATTGTCACTTCTGCATTTTGGAACGAACTAACAAGCCTTTAGGAAATCGGCTTTCGAAGACTGAGTTTAAATCTTCTGGGTTCTTTGGTGGGATTTTGTCTGCCATCTCGAAGTGCATTTGCTGCCTTTTAGCTACAGCATTTGAACCTGATTCAAAATTTGACCAAGAGAGTAATAAATTAAATAAATTTGAGATCATGGGCGGGGGGAAGAGTAAAACAGCAACCCTTGCTTAAAAATCTGCTTTCTCTTTCTCTTTGTAAATGCACAACAGCTGAGGGAGAGCTTATTAATTAAAGTCAATGTAGAGAAAATACAATAAGGACATTAAAGTGATAATGATCTTCCGTGGGTTTTTTTTAAATAAAGAATTTACTTATCTTAAGGATCACATAGATGATGGGTTGTAGAAACAGCAGTACTCTGCTTAGTCTGTACTCACAATCACTCAATAATTGAATGTTTCTCATAGAAGAAAACCTACAAAGAAATAAATTCCAGTCTCAGTATTAATGGCCACCTTTTCAAAAGGCTGAGGCCTGGGTCTCTGCAGAGCTGTGCAACCAGGAAGTTACAGGTGCAGATAGCTATTTCCACTGCTGAATACCTGTTTGTATGTGGAGTTGCTTCAAATGTGAGTGCAGATGGTATACGTAAACACAGATACACATTTTTGCATTTCTATCTTGGACCTCTGTCTTTAAAAATGTGGCTCTTAAAAATCATCAGTAGGCTTCAGAATAAACATCAATTGAAATTGGTCAAGGTAATTCACACCACTCCCATAGCTTTTGTTATAGGCAGGCAGTACTTTATCAGGGCATGTTTGCAAATTTATACCCATGCAGGATAGCACCCTTTAATAATAAAATAAAATTAAAAAAAAAAAAGCTTATCGTGCAAAAGTGAACAGAGACACTGGAGAAGTGTTAGAGTAGCAAGTGTTAGAATAGCATAATCCGCTCTGCCCTCCACTGCAGGATGTGAAATGAGAGGGAGGAGAACATGAGACAGCAAAAACCTGCTCTGTTGTAAGTGACGTATTCTGTGTTCCTCGTAACCTGTATGGGTCATTCAGTTTGTTGTTTGGACACTTTGGAATGGTGACCAGGATAAGTAGTGAACTCTTAACCCAAAAAAAAAAAAATCTGTTTGCCAGGTCTAAGAGTTTGTGTAAGACACCAACCATTCATATCCACAATGTCTCTGGTAATTTTCTCCAACTGTATTCACAAACATCATTCATCACCACGCTTCCCCCGATCACTCAATTACTTTAATACATTATATTAATTATCTTTTAATATATGCATTTTCTGCTACTGAAAGAATCTCTATTGATAACTCCAGATGATGAAGTCCTGTATAACCTAGTGGTGTCTTGTCTGACTATATTCTAGTATTGGCTAATTTCTCCAAAAACTCTGAATGTTTTGAACGTAACAAAAGTTATTTGGTATATAATAGCTTCTGGCATTGCTAGGATCACTTTTACCATCAATGACGGTCTTTTAGACTCAGTAAGATGGATGCCAGCAATTATAACAGCAACAGTGAAGTTCATTGAGAAAAGGTACCAGGTACCCCTTCGTGGTTTGACTACTTTTGTAATGAAACCTAATTCTGAATTCCTAGTGTTTCCATTGTAAAAGAGAAATTGTGTTCAGCCAAGGACTCACCGATGCACAAGGACCCCAGATATTCAGAACTGTTTGAGAGAAATCCCTGCTCATCTGCATCACTCTGACTGTGAGTGGCCAACTGCTGACCCGATTGTCTAAATAGACTTTCTAACATGAGACAGACTAACATCCTTTGTTAATAAATTCCCCCATGAGAGCAGAGAGGAGCTCAGAAGTATCTTAAAAGAAGTCCAGCTCATGGCAAAACCAGCCTTGCAAGAGGCAATGAATACATTGGATATCACTGCCAGGTTTATGGCCACTGTATTAACCATGCAACGAGCATCATAGCTCAAAGCGTTGGGCATCCCTTCTGAAGTACAAACCACAACTGAGGACTTGCTTTCACAGGCTAGGAACTGTTCAGCAAGAGAACTCACACTAGCCTACACTTGCTGAAAGATTCCAAAGCAACTATACTACAGGAATTTATGCCCCTCCAACCTACTATAAATCATACCTTCTTCAACCACATCATCAGCAAAAACAGCATATGCCATCTTACCACAGACAACTTGCGTACCAGGCCAAGAAACTGCTGAGGTATGGCACAGGACAACAAGCTTCCTCAACCTCCGTGGTGCACAGTGTTCCTTCAACATGTCAGAATTGATGAGATACTCGAGTTGCGCCACTGGTAGTCTGCGAACTGCATCCTTCAGAAGTCCCCTCACCCTATTCCATTGGACATGGTTGAAGATTAAGGCTAGACATTTTCACCTGTAGCTATACCATCGCATCCTTTCTCTGCTCCCTACTCACTCCCTTCCCCAAACTGTCTTCAGGGACCCTTCTTACAAAATCCTATTGCAAACAGAAGTAGCTTCATTGTTCCTTCTTGTTCCTTCTTGGAGCGATAAAGGTGGTTACCCATGAATACAAGGAAAAGGGCTTCTACTCCCATATTTCCTTTTTCTGAAGAAGACAAGGAGTCTGTCCTATCCTAGACCCGAGAGTACTCAACAAATACATATGTCATCTCAGGTTCAGGATAGTAAACCTTGCCCCTCATCATTACATTGCTCCAAGCTCAAGACTGGTTTGTGGATCTGGATTTAGAGTATGTGAATTTCCATATAGCTAACCATTCTGCCACCGGAAAGTCTCTAAGATTCACAGTGGGCCCAATCCATATCAATACAGGCTTTTGCCCTTAGATTCTGCATGGCATCAAAAGTCTTCAACAAGTGCCTGGCAGTAGTGGTGGTACACATAAGGAAACAGGGAATTCATGTCTGCTCATGCCAGGATAACTGGCTGATCAGGAGCCAGTCCCAGGAAGGCCAGAGTAGCCCTAGAACATATCCTGTCCCTGTTCTTTTAGCAGATCTAGTGGAGAGAAGTTGCCTCTCACACCATTTCAGATGGGGACACTACTCGGCTCTCAATCAGCATGCACCTCTGTGCCAGAGGACAGGGTCAGGTTCCTTCAGTTGGTTGTGCACAACATAAGGACAAGATTGATGACAACAATTTATACATGGCTGGGATTACTAGGTCACATGCCTGTGCACAAGTATGTGATACTACCTGCCAGACTTTGCCTGTATTCTCTACAACACTGACTGAGGACTGTCTATTCCCCATACAGACTTATGAGTAAATGGTTCACTGTCCCACCTCTAGTCCTGTGAGAGCTCATGTGGTGGCTGGTCACCCTGAATATGAGGGAAAGGGTGTCCTTTTGGGCCCCTCCCCAATGATGAATCTTATTAAAAACTCAGGGACAGGCTGGAGTGCCCACCTGAACCATCTCCAGATGCCTGGTGCCTGATATTACACGTAAGCATCCTGTAAAAGCAGCAGAGAATCCTGTGGCACCTTATAGACTAACAGACGTTTTGGAGCGTGAGCTTTCGTGGGTGAATACCCACTTCGTCAGACGCAGGTAGTGGAAATTTCCAGGGGCAGGTATATATATGCTAGCATCCTGGAACAGAGTGTCACCATGATGGTCTATATAGCATCTGTGAATCTCCACAGTGCAAATACTGATAAATGACATGTCAGTGATGCACGGTATCAACCGACATGAAGTCACTTGATTATCCTCCCTATTGTCTGCAGGCTTTTGAGCTTTGGGAGTCACTGATGTTGGGGGAACCCACAGTTTCTGCACTTTCCAAGGGTCCACAATGACCTAGCACAGCATTTCTCAAACTGGGCTCCATGGACCTCTGGGAATCCACAAGGGTATTCCAGGAGGTCTGAGGGCCATGCTGATCAACCATTCCCCCTCCCTCCCAGTGCCTCCTGCATGCTGGGGAAGAAGGGGTGCTCGGGGGAGGGGGCAGAAAGAGGCAGGGAAGAGGAGGGGCGGAGTGGAGCGGAGGCGGGAAGAGGTAGAGTGCGGTGGACCTTGGCGGGAAGGGTTGGAGTCGGGGCGGGGCCTGGGTCTGAGCCGGTGTTGGGGCTTCGGGGTCCGTGACAAAATTTTAAATCAAAATGGGGATCTTCAGGTTGCTAAAGTTTGAGAACCGCTGACCTAACAGATTTTTTGAGCAGAAATGTGGTAACCAACTGCAAGTGATCACTGTGGAAATCTGTCATAGACCCAATATTTCACCAATGGGGGACTCAGCTAGCATTTAGCTCTCTCAAGGTCCTCCTGGCCACAATCAGTATATCATGCCTCAATTGAGTCACATTGTTTTCTTGCACCATGTAATGTCAAGATTAATTAAGGCCCATCTTCACACCTCCCCCTAACCCAGTTAGAGACCTGACTACCATGTGGGATCTTAATGTTGTCTTCTTGTGACTTATAGAGACTCCTTTGAAGTGTTCTTGGAACCATCTTACCATCAAGATGGTCTTCTATAAGTTGCATATCAGCATGGAGAGTCAGTGTGAGTCACTGTACATGTCGTTTCACAGACAAGATGATGATGAAACTGCACCCCATGTTTCTCTCTATGGTGGTCTCAGAATTCCAGCTGAAACACTCCATTTTCCTGCCAGTCTTCTTCCTGAAGCGACACTCGTTTCTGGGAGAGAAGAATCTTTATACCCAGGATATATCCGGAGTCCTGCTTTCCTACCTCAACAGACTAAGTCTTTTTGACTCTCTCCCCATTGCTTTATGGTCATATCCAGAACATCAGAAGGCCAAGCAATTTCATCTCAGACTCTTACATTGGATCAGACAAAGTATTTCCACCTGCTGCTAGCTGGATAGTGAGCTGCTCCCTCTGAACATCAAGGCACGTTCCACTCAAGCATATTCAAAATCTTCACCCTGCTTCAGAAACATGCCCATCATTGAGTTCAGCAGGACAACCACGTAGAGCAACCCGCTGACTTTCAATAGACATTATGCACTCAATATGGTGGCCACAGCAGGCATCAAATTCAGAAGAGCAGTGCTGCAATCTCTCTGATTGCTGTGGCCAAGACTCCCCACTCTCAATGCCCAAACTGCAACATTGTCGAAGAAGAAAGAACTGTCATTTGCCTTACAATATAATTGTGGTTCTTCCAGATGTTGCAGTCATGGCTTCTCTGCCCTCTGTGCTGTTCAATGGTAGCACAAGGAGGCACAGGGCACATTGGGAACCCTGAGACACAATTGGTCAAAAGAATTTGGTATTTTTCTTCATGTTGTTGAGGGCAAAATTAAATCTCTTTTTTTATTGGTGTATGCAGTGGTGTTATAGTTATGATTATGTCAGGATATTGGAGCGAAAAGGTGGGTGAGGTAATATCTCTTGTTGCACCAACTTCTGTTGATGAAAGAGACAAACTTTCAAGCTACCCAGAGCTCTTTTTCAGATTTGTTCAGTCAGTTGTGACACACTGCAAACCTTTCCCAAACCTAAAGAACAGCTCTATGTGTACCTCAAAAGCTTGTGTCTTTCCCCCACAGAAGTTGGTCCAATAAAAATATTACCTCACCAACCTTGTTTCTCCAATATTCTGGGACCAACACAGCTACAACAACAGTGCAAACAGGATCAATTAGCATACAGCTATAGTATGTTGGGACACCTTTCCTCTCTGTAGGCTTCCGTGTAGGATCCAACCTTTTAAAGTCTTTTCTACTGCCTCTTTTCCCTGTTTTTGTAAAAGCAAGAGTGAAAAGAGAGAGAGAAAATTGAGACTATAAAACCTAGGCTGTGGTCTGCCTCAAGTGGTTGGTCACCAACTCATAAAATGTACGGCATGCGAGCAAGAGAAGGAAATGTAGCTGTTGTTGTTGGGGTGAAGAAAGTGGTGACTTGCACCTATTCATATGTAAAGTTTCTGCTTGGTTAGCTTGTTCTGTCATCAGTGTAATGTGCCGAGGCTGTGCATTTTATGAGTAGCATTAGTGATATATATGGTAACAAATACCTGTATCTCAAATAGAGAGGGTGGGTAAGATAATATCTTTTATTGGCCTAAGGTCTGTTGAAGTTCATCCAATAAAAGATATTTCCTCATCCACTTTTTTCTCTCTAACATCCTGGGACCAACAGACCTACAGCATTGCAAACAATGGAATATATCTCAAAGAGCAGAAATCAGCAAGGATCTTTGAAGTGGAAATCCAGGTTTGACTCCTTTTTGGTAAAGTACTGAGCATAGGAGAAGGTGCATCAATGGATTAAAAAAATTCTTAAGTTAGTATAAATTTCTCTGTATCCCCATCTCCTTCCTCCCTCCTCTCCCAGAGCTACTTCACTTCAGCCTCTCTAAAATACAGTTATGTGAGAGACCAACAGCAAACCCAGAAGCTTTTTCCACTGAAAGCCAGTGACAGAAAACCTGTAGTAAACATGCCATCTCCACAGGCTCCAGTGGGGAGAAGAGAAGGCATGTTGCATTAAAATTCAGGTCCCTGGGGAATAGCTCAGAACAGCTGTAATAACAATCCCAGGGAGAATTAATGAGCAGTCACAGAGGAAGATAAGAAAGATCTGTCAGGTCATCAGTGCAATCCACTTGTCAATGCAGGTTTGTTCCCTACGCTACATTTGCTAGTGGTTTGTCGAGACCCATTTTAAATATTTCATTTAATGGGATTTCCAACACACCCCTGGGGAGGCTATTTCATAGTTCTAACACCTCTCATCTTTTAAGGAAGTTTTTCTTAAACTTTTAATTTAATTCTGTTAACGCTTGATCTTGTGTATGGTTATATCGGTTACCCACACAATGTACTTCTACATGTACTAACACAAAGCTCTGAAAGCCAAGTTTGGCTAGCCAATTAGTGCACTTTGTTGCACTTCTTGAAGGGAAGTATTGCCACTACAGTGCACGCTGGTTTTATTACTATGTAGTAATTGACTCACATTTCCATTCCATCTACATCTTCATCAGCCAGTTAGTTCTCTACTCTTCTGTTGGCTCTACAATGACTTTACCAGCAGTGCGGTGGGAATGGTTATTGCATTTAGAGTGGAATTTTCAAATTAAAGCTGGATGGGGAGTGGTTTTCCCATGCCTTGAATGTTTCTGAGAGTTGAGAATTTCCCTCCATTCCATTTTAGGATGAAACTGAGACCATTCAATGTTTTTCAGTGAAAAATGAGAAATTGAAAGAGATTTCCTACTTCCCTCCAAGAGTGGTCTGGTAGTTAGGGCATCTACCTATGATGTAGGAGATTTGGATTCAAATCTTTGCTCTCTCTGTGTACCCTACCAACAAAGTTTTTGGCTATTCTGGGGTCTCTCTCACTGTCTCTCTCCCCCTTTATCCCTTGCCCTCACCTTGAAATTCCTGGATCTGGGAAACCTTTCTCAAAGCAAGTTTTGTCTAACCCAGGGCATTCCTGGAAAGAGTTTCAGTTTTGTTGACTTGACATTTTCCAGCAAAAAATAATTTCGTTGAAAAATTCCCAACCAGCTCTACTTCATAGACGCTCAGTGTTTGCACATCTGTGTCCCCAGTGAAGTCAGCGGTAAAACTCCCACAGACTTCAATGGCAGCAGAGTTAGTGCTTAGAGCTTTTGAAAATCCCTCCCATGTGGTGTTAGTTTTGGGGAATGTGGAAGAAAAACCGAGGGACTCTGGCTGACATGGATTACTGCTTTGAGATGCACAGCAGGCATAGGATGAAGTCTTAGGGCAATGTGTTGCATGCCTTATTTACAAGCATTAGGGGTGAGTTCCGTTAAGCACTTGAATTTGTAGTGATTTTTCCAGCTCTTAGCTATGTTTCGTATATTAAACATTGCACCAATATTTTGATTATTAATGTTCTGATTCAGCCCCAAGGCTCTGAAAGTAACATCCCTGATTCTCTCAGAATCTCTGAATTGAATTAAAGATGTATAAGCAAACTCTCTCTCTCTCTCTCTCTCTCTCTCTCTCTCTTCTCCCCATCTTCATAGAATTGATCACAATATTCTGAATGGATGCACATATTACTGGTCGCAAACTCTTAGACTTTCAGGGCTTGAAGGTCTTGCTATAAGGCATTGGAACTGTATTTTCATCTAGACATGAAATCAGTTCTTGGAGTTGACTTCTGTTAGGGAGCAGGATATGGAGGTAATGCCTAATGGTCTGAGCTGGAGTCAGCAGCCAGAACGAAGGGTCACAGCTGGAAGCAGGAATCAGGAGTCTGAGCTCTGGGTCAGAACTAAAGTCGGAGGCCAAAGGTCAGAGTCAAAGTCAGAAATCAGAGCCTAGAGTCAGAACCAAGTTACCTGGAGTGCAGTGAGGCCAGGGAAAAGGACTGGAGCAAGGCTGGGAAGAAGCAGACACAGGAGCTGTCACAGTCATGGGTGAATGCTTTCATCAGTGAGTGTGCTGCTGCTGTTGATCTTAAGGGCAGGTCTGCTGCTCCTCTGAGTCAATCGGGTGGCTTGGCCAATCAGGCAGCTCAAATGGGGCCCACCTGCACTTGTAAACTGCCTGGGTGTTAAATCTAGTGGATGAGCAGGCTTGCTGTAGGTAAACTCCTGACACTTTCTGTGCCACCTCATTGTCACTAGATATTTATGACTGTCTGTCATCCAAGTATCTCCATGCAGAAACTAATCAGGCAAAAAGGGGAAAAAAGCATTCATTCAGTTACTTATACACTTACTAGAATTCTACCTAATCCACCAATTTAGTGGAATTTATAGCGTCCCCAATTACCAGAGCATCTAGTGGCCACAAGTTATTGGATTTCATGCACAAATTACTAGTTGTAAATGTACAGCCTGTGTGATGCAGGAAATCAGACTAGATCATCTTAGTGGAGCTTCTGGCCTTAGAATTCTTTTTTCTTTTACAGTTTACCTCTTTAGAACATATAGGTGAGCAGGGTCATTCTCCCTACGTAATAAAAAAAAGGAATCAACTGCATATGTGTATTAGTGAAATGCTAGTGCAAGTATCAGGCCAAATCTGGCAAATATTTATTGAAGAGTTAGTGTTTACTACCATCATTAGTCCCATTCACTTGAATGAGACTACAAGTACTCCTCCCAGTATTAAATGTTTGAAGGGTTAAGTTGATAGATTGCATTTATTTAAGGCCAGATTCTGTTTTCTTTACTCTGAGAAATACCTTGCTCTGCAGGTAGCCCCACTGAAGAAAATGGGATGACTCACAGAGGCCCTGATTGAGAAAAGCACTCAAGTACATGCTTAAGTTTAGGTGTGTAGTTAAGTGCAGTCCTTAACTAAGGTTGCAGTAAATGGGAGAAATCTGAGTTTTGAAGAGTAATGAGAAGTCAGATTCCTTCAAACTGCCACATTCATAACTGGCCAAGATGGATTTCATCTTGGTTTTAACTTTCTGCTTAGATTTCTGTTTGTGTCAGGTGGCGCCTATGAGTTCATCATCAGTAATTAATGTATTGTTATAAAAGAATGGTCATGCTTTAAAGTCTTGAAATGTTTGCAAACAGGTCTGACTAATGTGTCTCCTCTCATGAGGCTAAAGACAGCAAAAATGCATCTCAGTTATTCCAGATACCTGGCAAGGCAGTGTCCGCAGGATACAGGGAAGCTGGTGTTTTATCTCGGACTCAGCAGGCTCTGTAACATCAGCCCCAGTTTGGTCTGTAACTCGGTTCAGGTAGACATGGCTGTTGGCAATCCACACTTGTTTGGAGCAGCTCTTTATCACAAGGAGGCTGTTTTGAGTCCAGGGAAATACTGCTTCTGTGTCTAATGGAGAAAAACATGAGGCTTCAGCTACTCTTTGTTCCCTGTTTGCTGTAATACTCCTTTCATTTTCTTTCGTTTAACAGAAGATAAGATCTGGACTGCGGTACAGCACAACAACACAGAGCTAACCAGAGTTCAAGGGGCTGATCCTGAGAAACCATATGCCATGTACTTTAACTACAGCAGCAGCCTGGACCAGATTGAGGCCATGATAAACAGCGCAGAGTACTGTGAACAGGAGGTGGCTTACCACTGCAAAAAGTCACGTCTGCTGAACACCCCGAGTAAGTGCCACAAACTGAAATCATTCCTTGTTAGCTGTTATTGATTACACAGCAGACACAGCCCGCAGTGCGACTGAAACAAAAGTATGGTGCAGAGTAATGAGCGTCTGTCTTCACACACGGGGGCTAGCATTGTACAGAGCCTGACATGAGGCAGAGGACTAGGCAATGGGATTCCACAATGCTTGTGCACCCCCCATAAAATTAAAAAGGGCCGGAAGGTTTTCCTCTAGACTAGGATATGCTTCTCTCAAACCACAACAGCTTTATTTAACTGACTTTAAATGCAAACAGTCGCATACATTGTTATTGTTTGTCTTACCATAGTGCCGAGTGGCCCTTGTCACAGATCATGACCCCGCTGTGCTCGGTGCTGTACAAATATGGAATGCAACTGCAAATCCGAATAGAGAGCAGCTGAACTGCTCCAAATTCCTGGAGTATGCACAGAGGGGAAGGCTGCAGTCCTTCATGAGTATCGGAGCCAGCCTGAAGCATATGGAACATAACTACTCACCAGGGCTTTTGGTAGCTCCGCACAGTTTCTCAGACAAAGCTAATTTCCTTCTCTGGTAGAAGGCACAGATTTTCTGACCTGATATTTCATGGTGGCAGGAAGACCAGAGGGAGGAAATACTCACCGCTTTGTTTGCTCTTATAGAGCAAGCCCCTGATGAATACCCTGGGCAGTTACCTATCCATAGGCACCCTGTTAGATTCAGGTAGTTAGTTATCCCGGGGACATGTACAGTAATAAGGGGTGGCTGTCTGAATAATTGAAAATCCTCTTTTTGTTACTTGTTATACATGTGGTATCTTAGTGCTTTGATTATCAGACAAGCAATTCTATAGACTTGTCAGTGAGTGAAAAGCTAATCCTACTGAAATGTCAACCAAGACTTACAGTGCTGTTGCATGGGGATTCTTTTCTGTCATGTTTTGTGTATACAGCATAATGGGAAGCTTTGGCATGTTTTGAAATCCCCGTTTGGTTACCTGCAAGACAGAAAAGCCATGTGTCCGCTGGGCAGATAACCTGACTGTTAGGTACATTTAAAACTGTGAAATAAACTCTTGATATATGAAGAATTTGCCAACCAAAAAAGGACTACTCAGACAAAATCAAGAAATATGTTAGTATTCAGCACCATAGACAGAGCATGAAGGAGGAAAAACCCATGGGAAGGCGATAAAGGAGAGAAGGAAAGAGGAAAACATGTATCCTATTTTAGCTGTAGTGTGGAGGGTAAGAGGAAAATATGACTTTCCCGTCCTTTGTTCGTTACTACATCCTTCTAGTGATCTCTGGCTGCTTTATGTGATGCTGTTCCTCATGTACACTGGCTACTGATCTTGTCATGAAAGCTGTGATACCTGGGTTCAGTAGTATACATGGATGTGAACTGACATATAAATATATGTATTTGGTGCACAGATACTACAGAGATACTGCTACTACTACTAAGAACCTCATGCAAATTACATCATGATTTTTTTTTATAATCCTGAATATTAACAACCATGCTCCAGGGCGTAAGCCAGCCACTAATTGGCATGGTGAAAAGATAATTCCCTATAGACATATAATTGTGTAGTTATCAGTGAAAGCATTTGTTGCACCTTTCGTTGACTCATAGAGTGCTGGCCACTGTCAGGAAGAGGACACAAGAAGAAGTGGTCAGTAGCATGGCTGATTGTCTCAGGTTGACAAGAAGCCACGGTACTGTTCTGTTTTACTGGCAGTCATAGCATTCCAGTGACCATGCAGCAGTTTCATAGCTCATAATCTGGTTCTCTAATTCAGATTTGTTCAATGAACCAGAAAAACCGCCGAGCCCTGGAGGACATAATCCAGAAAGGTAGATGTGACCAGCTTTCTTTTTTCTTTTCCCCCCATTCTCTATTCTTTAATTCCATTTGACATTTGTCATCCAGGGCGTTGTTACTAGCCTACAGCAGTGGACTTTAGGAATACATGGAACATAACACAAATAAAATGTGTGAGCTCTTGAAATGACAAGATTTCGGGGACAGCCGGTTCTTGGTTATATAGTAAATGGATTTAAATGATACCCCAATTTTTTTCCCAAAAAACCTCATATATCCAAATCTCTGTGTTAGCTGAAATTTGCGCTGAAATAAAAATGTTTCTGGTTCTCTTTATTAACTTATATACAAGTGCAAATAATGCTAGCACATGATGGAATTGAGACTCTTGGGGGATTTTCTCTTGCCTCTTCCTCAGTTGTGTGACTCCTGGGAGGAACCTGACATCCCTCTGGCACAAGGGTGTTGTGAGGCTTAATTAAAGTTTATGAAGCACTCTGAGATCCTCGCCTCCAAGGCAGGATATAAATGCAAATGTGTTGTTATTGGTATTCATAGATTCAAAGCCCTGGCTAGGATGATTTGGTTGGGAATTGGTCCTGCTTTGAGCAGGAGGTTGGACTAGATGACCTCCTGAGGTCCCTTCCAACCCTGATATTCTATGATTCATGGATTTTAGGGCCAGAAGGAACCATTAGATTATTATGTCTGACCTCCTGCATATCATGGGCCATTAAATTTGACCTGGTTACTCATGTACTGAATCCAACTTGTGTTTTTCAGAAAGGCATCTGGGCTTGACAGGGTGGTGGTAGTTGCTTTTATTATTATTCTCAATCTTGTAAAAGATCTGGGCCAATTTTGACACTGGATTTTTTTTTAAAGTCAGATCAGTTTACTTAGCATAGTGCAGATCATTACAATAAAGCATAATCCATGACCAGTGTATCTAATGCTGGCATGTTTCAAAGAGGAGCATTATGGAGATTCCTATTTTTTTCTTCCCTTCATGACTTCACTCAGCAGTGATGATACATGCTGCTACATGTCAGCTCTTTGCGGCTCTGGCTTGGCAAAACATTAATCTAGCAGTGAGGCATTGGGCATGCTAGAAAAGCAAAACTCACTCAGTTCCGTTAAAACCAAGGAAGGTTTTTGCATTCTGTGGAGTTGCTGCAGCATATGTTCATGCATTTCGTTCTGCTCTCCCTGCTCTGTGTCGCTGCATATGTGGCCAGATCCTCAATGGTATAAATTGGCTACTCTGATTTATATCAATTGAACTTCAGATTTATAATCTATGCCCTGTTGATGTAAGACCTTCTCCTCTGCAGCTCCGACTGTCTAGGACAGACTTATCAATTTTTGCTCATAAGTGAAATGTCAGCTGAAACCGTATCTGCTTGTGTGCCACCAGCCTAGATTTTAAGTAACTTGTAGACTTCAGTATGCATGTGTGTCCATGAAGGATGAATTGATTTTTATGGCATTGGACAGAATTAAAATTCATTCTTACTGTGCAACAGTTGTTGGAATCTCGTGGCTAGTTGGTACTTCTAAAGCCAGTTGTTACTGAGGGATGTCCAGTTCACAAAAGCAAACACCACATTTGGTGTACATTGGCAACCTCCTTGATAGTCAAGGAAAAACAGGGACTCTGGAGACTTGCTACCATCTCACCACTAGAAGCTGTCCATCGTGTCAAGAGTTGAGATCTATTAGTGGAGAATTGTGAGGGAAGCTCATACTGCTACTGCCGAGGCCGTCCCTGTCCTGGGGATTGAGAGAGAACTTTAGTTCCTTGGGCAGACAATCCAGCATCTTTGAGAACATGCCAGGTGCTGAGAAAGAGAAGACACTCTCTATCTTTCTCTCCTTTTCTCACATATAATGGATGCTTTGTCTCATATACTGGTGTTTTCTTGTAATGCTTGGCAAAGAGTCAGGAGTCAAGTTGTTTAGAGATATGAGAGCACTTTCACTAACTGAATGAGCCCTTTGCTAGGTCTGAGTCTGCTCAGGCTTCTAGAAGCAGCACTGGGCATGCTCCAAGATTTAACTCATACATTAGCCTAGTTATTCCCATTTATCAGTTACATGACAACATTAAGACATTTACTGCATATTAGTAACTGGATAGCTAAATTTACAATACTCGGGGGCCAGTTTCTCCAGCGTGCAGTGCATCAACCTAGACAGGGACTGAAGGAGGAGAGCAAATTCAAATAGGAGAGTTAAGAATTGTATTTTTTCACCCTTTTTTTCCCCTATCTCCTCTCCTTCTCTGGGTATGCTTTTCATTACACTCTTTTACCTTGAGTTAGGGCTTAGGCTCCTCCCTGGGGTAAAGAAAAGGGTGTGGAAAGCAGCCACACCAACCTTTACAAATGTATTGTGCACCTCAAATTAATTAGCAATCAGTTAACTCGAGGTAAAGAAAGCTAGTGTAGACATACCCTGTCTTGTTTGCCCCTCCAGTGTCAGCCTCCCCAAGTCCCAGCAAACCAATATTTCATCTAGACTAAACTGTTAATTGATCTGGAAGGTGAATGCCCAACTCAAACTCTGAGGGGAATTTGCTGATCAGAGGTGCTCCGTTGCTTTGGTGGCAGCTTCTCAGGTCTACGTAGGGGCATGCAGGCATTTAATGTAATTCTGCAGATACCAAGTTTGGCATTGGTTCAATACTGAGACCCTCTGGCATGTCTCTACCCTGCCTTATCTCTTTTCCATGTCAAGAGAGAGCGTCCACACTCATCCAGGTAGCTATCTTTCCTGACCCATTCAGTGCCCCTTCCCTGAACCTCCCAACCACTCTGCATTGCCCATCCTAGAACACAAATTATATCCGGTCCCTTCTGATTGTGCCTATGCAGCATATCCCCAGTCCGTTTTGCTCTTGTTAATTATTGCAGTGGACTGGTATTTTCTGGTTAAACTCCAGTATTGCTTTAGCTTCTTACCCATGCTCCCATTCTGAAGCAAGGAGGACAGACTGCTTCCAGCCAGCTTTTAACACACAAGTAATGTGAAGCGATGTCAAAAGACTGATAACAAGCAAATAATAATTTGTCGTTATGCATTTGCCCACTGTTACTTCTTCACCTTTGAAAGATAATTTGCATGTTATCATCCCAGGTACTTTACTTTGCTATTATATTACCAAGAGACAGTTTGTCATTGTATAAAACAATAGAGATCAGGGCAGCCTGCCCTCAGAGAATGACTCATCTTTGAGAATGGCTGATAGGTGTCAGGTGTAGATTGTGCAGTGTAATTATGACTGTGTAATTAGAATCTTCTTCCTGGGAATGATTGACTAGAAGTCTGTGTTATCCACTATCCCTTGCCTCTTCACTCCAGAGTGGCGATGCTAACAGCCCCTCACAAGCATTACTCTAAAACCAAGCTATATTTAGAGCACCTACAACACAATTTGGAGCAAAAATATAACACAGAGGATATCAGTCCACTTACTTGCAGAGAGAGATTTGGAGAGCCATTTTAAGCTATTAAATTGTGGGCAGGTTGCAGATAATAAAATACATGAAACCTGGTCATAGCAAGAATAACTGACTTTGTGAGGGAGGTAACTGACCACTTCAGTTAATTGTGGGCATTCAGGATGGTTGCTGGCTATGAAAATCTATTCCAAAACTCTTGTTTCTTAAGTACAAAGAGAGGTTTACTTGAGAGAGAAGGGGACAGGAAAGAGGGATTCTGTCCCCACCACTCTCACTATGTAGCTACCAAGTTCTCTGACAGGTCTTGTGGATGTAAGCAGGAATATCATTTGTTTTATGGGAAAAGGGGGACAGTTACCCCTCCCACCAGCTTGTTTTGCTCTCTCTAGACTTTCCATAGGTCTATATGCTCCACTTTTGCATCCCCGTCGACTTTGCAGGATATAATATAATCACATAGAATGTCGTTTGTGGGGACATAACTTCACTCCCCTCACCTGAATGTTTCTAAACTGATGCCCCTGCATGTAAGTGAAGTGAGCTAGTGTTTTGTTTTGCTTTTCCTGATCCCACTTGCCTTTCCCTATCCAATAATAATAGATTCATGATAACACTTGGTATCTACATAACACCTTCCACCTGAGGATCTTGAGGTGCTGTCACCTACTTGTGGGTTAAGAAAGTATGATTATCCCCATTTTCCTGATGGGGAAGTTGAGGCAAAGAGAGTTGAAGTCACTTGCTGAAGGTCCCCCATGGCAAAGCTGGGAGTGTAACTCGGGTGTCCTGTTCACCAGAGTGAGCCAAAAGTCTGTCCTTATCCTCTCTTAGCTTTCAGTGCTTTTGTCTAGCTCTCTCCCAATCTCTTTCCCATTTCCTCTTCTCTTTCCCATTATATGTCCCTTTGCTTGCATCCTGGTTCATTTCCCTGTCCCCTCACTTCCACTGGGCCTTTCCTCTGATGGTTTGGTCTCCCCCCTCCAGTCCAATCCTCCCCTTGAATTTTACCACCTCTGGTCATATCCTTTAATGCGCCCAGCCTACCACATATCTCTCTGTCAATCCCCTGACTCTTCTGCCCATACATGCTCCCTCATGACCCACTCTGGGGTTGGGGTAATGCTGCTGCGGTCCAGGAGGCTGAGGGATGAGTCAGAGGGTGCCGTTCTCAGCCTACACATCTTTCCCTCTGCCTGCTCCATTGCGCTGCACGGCGGGGTGCTGTGGGGGAGCCCATGGAAGGAGCAGAGAGGACATTTGGAGGAATTCTGGCTTGGCAGCGCCAACCTGAGATGCCCATTGTATGGGCACCACCCAAGATCCTGAAGTCCAGAAAGAGCTTTGGCTCTGAAAATCCCTTACCTCCAAATGCCACTGTGGAAGGCTATCGTGTGACAAAATGACAGGAAATGTTGGTGATAGCGGAAAACCTGGCTCCCCAGAACAACTGCCCCCAGGCGCTGCCCCCAAATGAAAATAGTGGTTTGCTCTTAAACCGAGCGAGAGATGAGCGGATGAAGGCTGGGGACAATGTGACCATGTAGAAGTTGAGGAATGACCCGAAATGTGAACATGGAGAGACTAAACAAATGCTTGAACAGTGCCTGATGCAGTTCCCCCTGTCAACAACTTGCACCCCTTGAGGAGCTAGTTGAGATAAATGACAACACCAGGTCTTGGTTGCAGGTTTGGAGTGAAACGTTATGATGATGAAAATAACCCCTACAGCCCAGGAGGGGGAGGGAGTGTAGAGGAAAGTCCATTCCTTCCCTGCATCTCAGCTGAGGAGCGAGAGCTGGGACCAGTAATAGAGCTCTGTAGAGTCGTGGGGTGATGCTCTCTCTCCTGATATGTGATGCTATGCAGGTATGTCTCCATGGCAAATATCAGTGAGGCGCTGTCCTTTGCATTAGCTCTAGACATACTTAGTATCCAAGTGCTTCTCCAGGCTGTGGTTAACAGGCTGAGGAGGAAGGGCTGTCTGAGAGACCTGTGCAGCTATGTGCCTGGTTGCTTATTAAACAGGGCTGTGACTTAAGATTCATTATCAAATGACTCTTCCCCACCCCTCCGCGCCCCCGGACAGTATTTTCAGCTGATCTGAAAGAGCTCTCCTGAAAATGCACTGCTTTGTTTATGGGAGTCTGTGACAGAATTTACCCAGAAAATAAGTTTGTAAGACCCCCCTAAGGTGAATAATTTCTGAGTTTTGCAGTGCACAAAAAGCACCTTCTCTAATGTGCAAACAGTTTGGTCCAAAGCCATTTAGCTACAGAAGAAGGCAGCTTTCATAAAGAGATACACATTGAATCATGAGAGCTCTAGCTTGGAACTTGAGAGACCCAGGTTCAAATCCCTGATCTGCCACAGACTGCTGTTGCGAGCCTGGACCACATTAATCTCTCTGAGCCTCAATTTCTCATCTGTGAAATGAGGGTAATAGCATTGTCCTGTCCCATAGGGATGTTATGAGGATAACTACATTAAAGTGTGTAAGGTGCTCAGTAACAGGGAGTGGCAGCACAGTAAAAGAGCCATCCCTTTTATTGTTGCTGGATAGGATGCTGGAAGGTATATGTTAGGCTTGTTAGTATAGAATCTAGGACGTTGGGGTGTTTGTTCTGACTCAGTGTATCTGGTGTGCCATCCTCCCAACCCTCTTGCCTTGCCACCAGCCCCATCTAATCGGTGGGAATGAGCAGCACACCTACAGCACAGCTGCAAAGGAGTCAGAAGGACAGCAACTTGTACAATCAAAGAAAAAATGCTATCACATGAAAATTGAAGTCTTGGATGGGGTAAAGGCTGGATAAATGTGCCAGTCACCCAGCCTGTCTTCACTCCAGTCCTTCCTAATGACTCAGCTATCCTGGGAGGCCCAAGGATGTAACCAATGAAAATCACTAGCTGTATGGGGGGAGGAATTTTTTTCTCTTTTGAATACAATTGGCACCTTCCTTTGAATCTCCCAGACCGTTATCCTGGCTATGGCTCTCTTACGAAGCAGAAATAGTTTTGATAGCTGCATGTTATGCAGCACTCAGCACATTGTTGGGGATGAACACAACTAGAAATAAACAGCAAATCCATTGCTAGTTGTAAAAATGGATAATGAGTTAAAACTGCAACCTGCCCAGCCCTGAAGAAACAAATACTCCTGCCTTAGCACGAAAATATCTCCCCTTCCTCAAGAGCTACAAAAGGGTGGATATCCTCATAATGCAGCCATTTGCCTGATGCATTCAACAGTTCTAATCTGAGTATGTTCTTATAGACTCCTAGATTGTAAGGCCAGAAGAGATCATCATGATCATCTATGCGGACCTTCTGTGCATCACAGGCCAGAGACCCTCACCGTCCACACCTGTAGTAGGCCTATAACCTCTGACCGAGTTACTAAGTTCTCAAATCTTGTTTTAAACACTTCAAATTACATAGAACCCACCATTTTTATTAGTTCAAACCAGCAAGTGATCCATCCCCTATGGTGAAGAGGAAAGTGAACCCCTGCCAGGATCTCTGACAGTCTGACCTAGGGAAAATTCCTTCCCAATTCCTCAGCATGGTGATCAGTTAGACCCTGAGCATGTTGGCAAGACTGCCAGCGGGACACCTGGGAAAGAATTCTGTAGAGTAACTCAGAACCCTCCCCGTCTAGTGTTCCATCTCCAGCCACTGGAGATATTTGCTGCTAGCAGTTTTGGAAATGCCCTTGTAGGAAATCTCATCAGACCATCCCCTCCATAAACGTATCAAGCTCAATCTTGAAATAGGTTAGGTTTTCTTTCCCCACTGCTCTCCTTGGAAGACTGTTTGAGATCTTTACTTCTCTGATGGTTAGAAACCTTCATCTAATTTCAGTCTTAAATGTGGTGAGGGTCAGTTTATGTCCATTTGTTCTTGTGCTGACATTGGCCCTTATATTAAATAACTCCTCTGCCTCCCTGGTGTTAATTCCATTGATGCATGTATAGAGAGCAATCATATCTCTCCTCAGCCTTCGTTTTGTTAGGCTAAACGAGCCAAGCTTCTTATGTCTCCTCTCGTAAGGTAGGTTTTCCATTCCTCTGATCATCCTTTTAGCTCTTCTCTGCACCTGTTCCAGTTGGAATTCATCTTTCTTAAACATGGGAGACCAGAACTGCACACAGTATTCCAGATGAGATCCCTCCCATCCCCCCGTTCCTTTTATAATGATAAGAGCACTTCCCTATCTCTACTGGAAATTATTTCACTAGGAGGGTGGTGAAGCACTGGAATGGGTTACCTAGGGAGGTGGTGGAATTTCCATCCTTAGAGGTTTTTAAGGCCCAGCCTGACAAAGCCCTGAATGGGATGATTTAGTTGGTGTTGGTCCTGCTTTGAGCAGGGGATTGGACTAGATGACCTCCTGAGGTCTCCTCCAACCCTAATATTCTATGATTCTATTCTAAATGTTGCTTGGACTAACTGCAATGTCAGTGGCTAATTATTTCTTGTCTGCCCCAAAAACAGAGCAGACAATGGCTAAACTAAGAGGTCCGTGTGGGGGAGAGGATGCCTCAGCTTGGTGTGGCATACGTCTTATAGCCTCTTCAACATGTCCGTTACACAGACATAGGCTCAGTTAAACTCCATTAGGTTCAGACTCACTTACCGACACTTCACTGATATCCTCTTATCACCTCTGAATTTGGCCTAAGGTGTTGGTGAAACTTGCCCACTGAGGAGTCTGGAAGGAGGTGTAAATCACAGCAGTGTAAACTTCCAAAGCAGCCACAATGATGGTTCCTGGGCTAGTGTTATCAAATACAACTGAGCAGGAATACAGTAATGATCATTTGCATTTCTACATACTCTTTCTGTGAAGATCTCAAAGCAATTTGAGTTAATGAACATAATCTTGCATCATCTCTGTGAGGTTGGTAAATTTAATCCCTCTTTGAACTGGGGAAACTAAGGCACAGACAGGCTAAGATACTTCTCCAGGGTCACCCAGTAAGTCATGGGGATGGAACCCAAAAGTCCTGGTTCCAAGTCTTCTGATTTAAGCCCTACATGCTCTTTCTCTGCAGGAAACGGCAGCATATAGGTGCGTGCTGAGGGCATATTAGGGCATAAGCAATGTCATAGCTTAATTCTATAGTGCAGCTATGTCATAAATAGATAGCTAAGGGTTAATGTTTCTTTCACCTGTAAAGGGTTAACAAAGAGAACCAAACACCTGACCAGAGGACCAGTCAGGAAACTGGATATTTTAAAAGCTCAGGGGAGGGAATTTTTTGGGTCTGCGTCTTTGTCTGGCTCTCAGCTATGAAAGGGGATTTTTTCTTTCTTTCTATCTTCAAGCTTCTAATCTTCAGTTTCAAAGTTGTAAGTAGAAAGGTAGAAAAACCAATAGGCTGTTGTTGTTGTTGTTGTTGTTGTTTTTTGTATTTACATGTGTGTAGTTGCTGGAATGTTTAAATTGTCTCTCTTTTTGAATGTCTGTTTATTCATATTTTTCTTTTAAGTAATAGCCCTGTGTATTGTACTAATTGGCAGAATCCAGATGTTTAGGTTTTTTTTCTTTCTTTATATGGTTTCTTTTAGATTGTTTGAGTTTTCTCTCTGGTGGCTAAGGAAGAGGGGAGGGGAATCTTTTGTGTAAAATTCCGGAGGGTAGCTCTGCAGCACCAGGGAAGTGTGGGAGGGGGAAGAGCAGAGAGAATCATTTTGTGTTTCCTTGTATTTGGGGTTGTCTTTGTGGTAATAGAGGAGACATGCTTTTGGTATGTGATGTAAGAATTGCATCAGTCCTCAGTTAGCCAGAGAGGAAAGTCTGGGTGGGAGAGAGGGGGGAGAAGGGAAGGGGTTATCTTTGGTAAGATCAGGGCTTTGAGCTTGGGGTCCCCCAGAGAAGGTTTTGGGAGACTAGAGAGGGAGCCAAGTCCTGGAAATCACTTGGCTGGTGGCAGCGAGATCAAATCTGAGCTAGTAATTAAGGTTAGAGGGGTTCATGCAGGCACCCAGATTTCTGGACGCTAAGGTCTAGATTTGGGAAAGATGGTTGTGATAAGCTAGGAGGAGAAACGAGAGGTTAGAGGATGGAAAATCGAGTCTAGGTTTAATCCATGGTAGATTCACTTTGGACTGAATTCATCCCTAGTGTACATCTGTCAGAGACGACGAATGTGAGCTCATGTCCATAAGGCTGATGGAAAAGGCGTTTTCTTTTCTCAGAAGCAGTGAAGAGAGTGGGAGCGAGAAATACTGTGTTTACAGTTAAAAGGCTATGTTTGCAAATACTGTTCAAACCGTACCGCCCTAAGACCCTTCCCCAAGTGTTAGGCGAGGCGGATACAATTTTATCCTGATACATTTTGTGCAAGGAGAAGGAAAGCTGCAAAATAGCACTTTTTAAGTCTGTGTTTATTTCTTTATTTTTACTATTTCAGGGAGAATGAGCACAGAGAAAGTATTGTCTGGCATGAGGAGTGGGACGCTTTTGAGTATTTTCCTTTCGGGAAGCATCTTTAAAAAGTGATTGACAAATTGCTTTTTGCCCTTGATTGATTTTGGGAATGATCTGATTGAGCCCTGCTAAGGAGCTGAAAAGATTTTAAGGAGTTGAAAGAAAACAAGCCTTAAATGTGTCCTTGGAGAGGCATTTTTAATGTCCACCAAGCCAGGCAGATTGAGGAGGAAATAGAAAAAGCTTTTGAGCTTAAGTGTGTTCCTGACCTCTTTGATCTAAGGAGGACTCATACCTTAATAGGAGAGAGTTTAGCCAAGGGGATCATTCTGCCCTGAGAGAACCAGTTCCACAGAGGAGCAGCGGCATTACGGGTACTTTATCTAGAGAGGAAATCAGAGGTCCCCAAAAATAAACATTCAAGGCCTGGCCCTTTCTCCATGTTCCTTGAAATGCACAGATCAGTTTTCACATTAGCAATTTACAAACAAAAGTTAACTAATTAATCCATACAGTGCCCTTGGGAGGTGCTATTATCCCCATTTTATGGTGAGGGAAACTGAGGCACAGGGATATTTTCAAAAGCACTCCTTGAGTCCACTGGGAACAGAGTTATATAAACTCTGAGCACTTTTCCAAATACCACCTTCAATGTCTTGCCACATTCACACAGCGGGCCAGCAGCAGAGCCAGGAAAAATAACTCCTGTTCTCCACAATCCATCTCTTTAACCACAAACCGTCTTTGCTTTATCCCTCGCCACGACAGCTGGTTCAAAGGTAACCCATTTTTGCATAACAGAATGAAGTATAAGAACCCTGAAACCCATATCCACAGTTCCGTACCCAGATGCCACCTCGGGGAAATTAACTTAGTGTGTGCCTATGTGTTTAGGCAGAATAAGAGGGAGTAAGAGAAGATGAGGATGAGGCAGTCTGAGAAAACAGTGGTGAAGTCAATGTAATTATTAAATAGTTGTCTGCTCATATGCCTAAGCTATTGGCTTGGGGCATGATCCTGCACAAGAGAAGCCCATGGGAATTACATGATTGACTTCAATGGGAGCAGGAGCAGTCACTTAGAATGGAGAGAGTTAGAGGTAAAGGTGGTTTTGGTAACTGTAACAGGGAATAAAAATTCTACCCTGTAGGGTTCTCTCTCCGTAAATGAACTACCCAACCACTCTGGACGGTGAGTTAGAGGAGACTGAAGATACCACTACTCCAGGTTAATAACATTCCAGAGGACAACTGCACCAACAACATTATTCTAGGCAGGGTTGTTTCTATGGAGATATAAGAATATATTTATAAGTTTAGTATTTAAATTAAGAATGTCCTGCATTTTGACATACACAAGGACCACTGCATAGCATCAGTGGATGTTGTAACTTCTATTTTTATGGCTCAGGAGCCATCCTGGGGATTTTCTTTCAAAGATGACTTCAGTGGTGATGAGGGCACCAGGTTAAGTACCCTGTAGATTGAAATCTTCTACTTATCGATAGAACTGCTACAGCAGAGAGAGTGTGGTGCCAGCCTCTTCACATGGTCTCACCATTGTCCCTCAACCCTGACCTGCAGAAGAACACTTCCAGGGCTGAGAGTAGAATTGGGCCCATTCAAACCTTGGCTTGTCTACTAAGAATAATTAAGAGGTTTCTCACTCCAGTGGTAGTTTTTTCTCATAGTGGGCTGAAACGTACCTACTCATTCAGATAATTTCTCAAGCATTTTCTTTTTCTTTTTATATATATACACACACACACTTTAGGCTATTCTGACATGATTTATTTTTGATAGACCAGGATTCAGAGAATTTTTAAAGCACTCTGAATGCCTGCAGGTCCTGATCTAATGCCCACTGCAGTCAATGGAGATCTAATCATTGAATTTTATAGGCATTGGATTGGGTCCGTAGATCCTGAGAGGTATTTAGGCACTTAACTCTATTGAAGTTGAATACCCAAGTTCAGATCCCTTCTCCATGTCAGACAGAGGTGGGAATTGAATTCCGGGGGCTCCCACATCCTGGGTGAGTACTCTAACCATGGTGCTAAAGGTATAAGGGAAGCCTTCTCTTCCTCTGGTCCCAAGTGGAGATAGGCTCCCTGCCGAGCATGCTGGCTTTTATAGATTCCATTCGTAGCTACCTGTCTCTCACCATGCATGGTATGCAGGGGCGGTTCCAGGTCCCAGCACGCCAAGCGCGTGCTTGGGGCGGCAAGCTGCGGAAGGCGCTCTGCCGGCGCCACGAGGATGGCAGGCAGGCTGCCCTCGGCAGCGTGCCTGCGGAGGGTCTGCTGTTCCCATGGCTTCGGTGGACCGTCAGCAGGCAAGCCGCGGAAGGCAGCCTGCCTGCTGTGCTTGGGGAGGCAAAATTCCTCGAGCTGCGCCTGATGGTATGGGGAGCCTAGGCACCTACGCTAGGGTTTGTGGATTCAAGTGGGTGGATAGACACCTAAATTGCAGCATCTAAGTACTTTGTGGATTTGGCATTGAGTAATCTTTCACAGGTCTTTGAAAAGCTTGCTGCTAGCTGTGGAGGATTTGCTTTGTACTAAGGGCTTGCCTGTCTGCCTTGTGCACTACCTGTCTTACTCTCCCCTTATGTGATTAATTTCTCACTCTCACTTCCCCTAAACCTATGGTTTACCTAGAGGTTAAAAATTATGCATCCAATTTACAGGATCTAGCCATTCTACTACATTAACATTAATAGTGCATGAAAAGTGCTCCCAGTGGCTTTGTCTGCAGTCAGTAGCCTACCTCCATTCTTCCTATTCAGGCTGTGTTACTTAATGAGACCATAATGTTGGCAGAGGCGCTTGTGTTGATGGAACAGGGAAGGTAATAATGGTTTCTGGTTGTCCTATTTCTCAGTTTTCCATTACTAAACCTAATGCAGCCATGACAAGTTTGTTTTAGTGATGTATCCAGATTAATGGCAGGATGCGTGCTGAAATGAAGAAAGATCACAGAAGTTGTGCTGAAGGACTGTCGTCACTTATATGTAAAGGAGTATTTTAAATGTGAAATTCACTTTTAGCCTCTGATTCAAATGGTCATTACAATAGAGAGCGAGAGAGGAAAGGCAATGAAGCCTAAAAGCAGCTGACTGATGAGGACTAATTGATCTTTCTCAGCCCACTTGCTGGGCAAAGTCTTCTTTTAGCTATTGCCTACTCTGAAGGGTGAGCAGAAACCTCCATTTGGTTTTCTCACATTGGCAAGAGTGTGATGCTCTTAAGCTCAGGTGCCCAATTTTTGCCCAGATGAGGACCATACTCATGGCTTGCCAGAAGCTTGAGGGCTGTTCCTACTTTGAGATACCCTCATCATAAATGAAATGATGGTGTCTTTTGCTAAGATTAGGGTGACTAGACAACAAGTGTGAAAAATTGGGATGGGTGGGGGGGGTAATAGGAGCACTTATTAAAAAAAAAAAAAAAGCCCCAAATACCAGGACTGTCCTTATAAAATCAGGACATCTGGTCACCCTAGCTAAGATCATGATGGAGCACAGAATGGTAGGAGTTGTTGACGTCTCCTGTTGGCAGGTGTATTTGGCCCTTCATCTGGCCTCCTCTCCTTTAAGAAAAATCTGTCTCTGTCAGCTTTACCCCTCTGTCATCCGTAGCTGAATTTACCAGCAGCTCTTACCAATCAGCATATTTCAGAGACTATTTGCAAACCTTGTTTCCACCAAGCAATGAGATCCAAAGCAGTGCTTTCACTTCTGGATTATGTCACTCATGCTGAATGTTTAAATTCTGGATTGAGGCAAAGAGAGTCACTGTTGCATTCTGATTACTGCCTCTACAAGACAGGTTAGGGACTCCAGCCAATCTGCAGAATATTAGAAGCCTCTGCTAAATAGACCAGAATTTTATTGGCAGAGTAATCACCTTATCTATGACTAATGCCTCTAGAAGGAGGTACAGTCTTCCCAAAATGCCACCCTGCACAATTCCTTTCACTTCTCTACAAGGTTCAGGGACGAATCTAGCTATGTTGTGCTGAAGAATGTAATGTTTTCAAAGGGTGAAATTTATGTTCCAGGAAACACATCACTGCCAAAATTAATAGGTAAATGGACAAAGTGAAACAGACTATTAGACTCATTGTAATACTGTAGTAACTGGGTGGTGCAGTAAAAGCAGAAGCTAATGGGTAAACATAACCCCATTAATACAGATTGTGTGTTTGTCATTGTTTACAGCTGTGTTTACACAAATAAAGCCAGTGTAACACTATAAGATATAATTTAGGAGGCAAGACAATTACATATAATCTTACTTGAAAGGATAGTTTCCTTGGCTAGTTTGTATTAGTAGAAGGGACGTTATTCTAGCTCAACCCCATGGGAATGACTGCATTTGCTACAATAGTGTTACTTCAATCGATAATTTGTACCTTTAATAGGACATTTTTGTGAGTGAATAATAGATTTGAATGGATGTTCCAAAAGGTAATTCCAGGACAAACTTCACTTTCATTTTGAACCCATTCACAGCCCTTTTGATTCATTGTCTGCACACATCTGTAGGATGGATTTTTTTTCCCCCAAGTATGTTCCTGGAAAGTGAAAGTCTCCTGAATATTCATGCAGATGTTTGCCTGTGATGGAAATGTTCACTCCTCCATCTTGAAATCTTTTTGCACTCTGTATTTATAATCATCCATTCAGGGGCAGAAATAATACCTTGTGATGAAGTGACCAAGTAGTCAAAGCAAATTAGCCTCTAGCATGAGGAGGCTCAACACCACTGGATCCATTATTCTGCTCACTTAGGCCAAGAGTGAATTTGAGTCTACATAGGGACTGTAAGATTTGGTCCTTCATTATTGAGTGTTTTCTAAAATTCCGTTCTATTGAAAAATAAATGCTGACCCTTGGATAATATTGTAAAGCTCCTGGGGTGTAAAGCAGAGGTAGCAATATTACCCCACAGCAGACTCAATGCTGTGCTTTCAGACAGAATCTAAAGACTGGAGGAGTGCTGGAGTCACAGTGCCAACTGCCAATTCTCTAGAACAGCAGAGGAATACTCTCCACAAACCAAGGGATGGAGAATGTAAAGGTGTTTGTAAGCCTAGAACTGTCTATCTGCTGGAGTGGTGCCAGTATATATTAGAACAACCACCCAGGCCATACCACACCTTGGAAAGACTGATGCAGGAGCTTCTGCAAAATATTTGTGCTACCCAAGGATTTCACCGTGTACGGGGTATCCCTCAGTGATTGTCTAAGCTGGATTTATGCCACTTTATGCTACCGGAGTGGTGCAAAGCAGTTGGAGCACAGGAAAGAATCAGGCATTCTAAATGTTTAACATAGAATCATAGGACTCGAAGGGACCTCGAGAGGTCATCTAGTCCAGTCCCTTGCACTCACAGCAGGACTAAATATTATCTAGACCGTCCCTGAGGGGTGTTTGTCTAACCTGCTCTTAAAAATCTCCATTGATGGAGATTCCACAGTCTCCCTAGGCAATTTATTCCAGTGCTTAACCACCCTGACAGTTAGGAATTTTTTCCTAATGTCCAACATAAACCTCCCTTGCTGCAATTTAAGTCCATTGCTTCTTCTCTTGTCCTCAGACTTGAAGGAGAGCAATTTTTCTTGCTCCTCCTTGAAACAACCTTTTATGTACTTGAAAACTGTTATCATGTCCACCCCTCAGTGTTCTCCAGGCTAAACAAACCCATTTTTGTCCATTAATATTCACATGGGCAAGGTCTCTCCTCCAGGCATATGAGAAACAGTAACATATTTTTTACCCCTGTATGACTGCATCATTCTTGAGAATATGTAGTGGCACACTGGATCTCAGTAATACTTAAAGGTGCAAACGACAGAATTGACATGATGGAGGTATGTAAAGTAGCCAGGTCTAATCAGCATTGGTATTTGTATATCAAATAATTAGCCAACTAAACTATTTGCACTCCCAAATTGTAGCACGATTGAGGTTGCAAACATATCGGGGTCTAGGTGCTTTCTTATAATTTAATTTGGTCTGATAAATTTGTACTTGCTGTTTTCAAAGAGTGGCTTCTTAAGATCGTTGTGTGCCACTTAGCATTGAAATATTACTCTAGGGAAAGTAACCCTTTGCAAAACAGTGAAAACTTGGATGCCCTAAAAACAGAATCAGGTGACTAGTTGAGCAATAATATATTGCCTCACCTAATGAAAAGTCATACCTTTAAATAATGGACCACATCACAGATTTAATTGTCCCAAGGCAAGGCAGAGGGTGCTTCATGTCGACAAGGTCAATTACCTTATCCAGAAGAGCCAGTTTGAAATATATTATGAATAATTCACAGACACAGAAATTAGATATGTAAAAGTGTCCCAGCTATAATGTAGTGAAAGCATTCAGATTCATTCTTCATGTATTTAAGATAATAGCCAACGGACAATTATGGCTGCTTAAAAGCAACAATAGTTAGGTGATGAGAAATGCCAGGTAGATAGTCAAATCCACATTAACATGTAACATTTGAAAGTAGTGTCCTTTGTGCCAGTCTCATACAAGAGGGCAATAAACTGATTTAGGCCTTATTTTGACAGTTTTCTCTCATCCCCCCCATCTCCCTCACAAAACCCAGAAGGCTTTGGTTATGCTTTGTCCAGTTGATTTCAGTCTATGACCTTTGGGAAGCTAGCTACATAAAATACTCTAGCTAGACAGAGAACTCTCTGATTTTTCTTTGTTGAACATTTCAGCCTTTGGGACAGTCCCAAAAATCATGAGGAAAACACTCACATTGACTTCAGCGGGCTTCGGATCATGCCCTCGCTATTATTAATGTCCCAATAGTACCTAGAAGTAGGACCTCATACTAGATGCCATGCAAACAGAGAGAATTCCTACCCTGAACATTTTATAGCTAAGTCATCAGGGAAACAAGAGAAAGCAAGGTGCTAAGGAAGGACAACAGGTGAGTTGCAGTTCCAGAAATGGAACCCATGATGCCTCCTGACTCCTACTTTAAAACTCTATCCACTGGACTCAGTCCTTTGGTACCTGATTCCATCTTACTTGCATCTAATGTACCATTTACACCTACACTCACTTTGCACAGGCAGGGATAAATGACTGCAAAAGAGACAAGGCAGGGCAGAATCAGGTCCTTTGAAAGGCTCTGCATTGTTACAAAGCTGGTGCAGTTGCTCTGGATCTGCGCTGGAGTTACTAGGTATGGCACTTTTCCTTCTGCCTCTTTTTTTTTTTTAACGTAGTGTAGAAACACACATTCTACAAGGTTCTTAATCAGTCACACCTAGTGAAAAAACAAAACTGCTACTTTGGGTTATATTCTTGCTGTTAAGAAATGTGTATGATAAATGTGCTCAACACACCATTGTAATATACCTGTTTGTGAGACATATATTCACACGATGCAAGCTGTTCACTATACGAAAGTCAGTTCCTTCTCTATGCACGCCAAGAAGGAATATTTTATACTGTGCTCACAGGGACTTACTCTTTTAAAATCAGTTCTTAAAGCATCCCACATCCATACCATTTTTGGGAAAAAATATCCACAGTAAATGCAATTGGAGTAAATGTATTTACAAACTCTGCATGTAGAACATTTTCAAAGAAATGCAAGAGGATTTCGCTACATGTACCACTCTGAAAATATATCTGATTTATAGGTCCCACCTACACAACCAGGGCATTGATTGTCTATTCAATCTCTTCTGCCAGGGAAAATTTTTTAACTATATTTATTGGAGGCTTGCCGTGCAGCAAGAGATTAAAGTCAACACAGCTTTTGGTAGTGGCAGTACAAGACACCATAGCAATGGCCCAGGAAACGCCATGATCCAGGCAAGAGTGGTCTTTCCTGACAGAGCCACAAGACCTGTTACCTTGCTGAATTTGGGATATGGGATGTTTTGAATGGGTGGTTTTGGTGATCACTGCAGTAGACAGAGAGGAAGACTATTTGGATATGCCTCTGGAGAAATCCAGAAACAAGGAAGTAGACTCTTGGTAGAAGGTCTTTTACAGGCCACAATCCCGTTTCCTCGAAAGGAAGTTTAATGTGTAAACTGGGTTGTTTTGATATTTAAGCATATATTGTTCTTTCATGTAGGGTTCTGTGGGTGTGGATGTGCAAAATACTATTTTGCTGCTTGAATTACTATTCTAAGAACCAAATCTTGTACATCTGTCCATATGGCTGGAGGAGTTTGGGTGCAGTGAAATGAGTGAGGTTCCACATGCAGGAGTGGGTAGGATCGCTGGAGACTTTACAGAGTAACCTCCCTTCCATCCTGTCCCACGCTCAGCTGGGCCCGAGGATCTGATCTGTTGAGTTGAGCTTTCTCTTTGGAGTAGATGAGGGTTGTTGTTACCCAAGGTAGGTTGGTTGGTTGGTTTTTTCCCCTGATGATGCAGCTGAAGCCCAGAGGGATGAAGGGACTTAAGAAGTCATATAAAGAATCTCTGATAGAGACAGGAATACAACCCATGTCATCTTATTTTCTGTCCTGTACCTTAGCCAGAAGACCACCATCCTATGAGTAATAAATCATATTGCTTGAAATACAATCTCATACCAACCTGGAGCTATTTAGCAGTCAGACTAAAATGATGACACAAGCTGTGCTATAGAACAACATAGTCTCTTGACATATGGTGACCTTAAGTGTGAATTATAAACACACTAAACCTGCATGTCTAGGGAATAACATGCTCTTTCAGCATATTGTGACTTTACACAGACAACAGTAACCTTAGCTTTCTTACTTTGACTTTGCAAGGAGTGGTAACAGCCAGGGGAAATCCCTCAGGGTTGCAGTTTTTTAAGATGCCTTGGGAGATGGTGGCTAATTTGTCAGGTACCTTAGTTTAAATGTCTAAATTTAATAGTGACATTTCATGGCCTTTGAGTTTACCTGCGTTATTTGTTTGAAATGAAAAGTTCAGCAGAATTTTGGAAGGTGCTGTGGAATTGTCTATTTAATGAGGCATTCAGCAGGCCTGCTTCTGCTCCAATTGAAGTCAATGTCAAGACTCACATTGACTTTAATCAGAGCAAGACTGGGGAGCTACCGAACATTTTTTTAAAAAGCATTTCAATGAGAGAAAATAAAATCAACACAATTTTCCTTTAAATAATAAACTGTTAAAATAAGTGACTAATTATAGAGTCAGGAAGGAATGGCTTCAGTTTAGTTTGGTCAAATTCTGGGATTGCAAACTGATAGTTTGATCTCTAGCTCTGTACAAAAAAGAAACCATGTAGAAAGGTGGGATTTTTTTTGGTTTGTTTGTGTGGTTTTTTAAATGGCTATTTTGGGGGGCTTACATCTCCAGAACTCCACACTCAAATCACTCCAAATTTGGACTGCTAACGCTACCCGACACTCTCCCGAGGCACACCATGTTCCAAAGAAATCCAAGTAAGCACGTTGACTTTACAGAACTGAGAAAGGTTGGCGTTTAAACAGATGTCACGATGCATCCTTAACTATAGTGGTGTTCCCACACCACCGTGATTAGGAAATATATTTTTGCTTTTATGTCCCCTAATTGAATAAACTGTTCAAGTTCTGTTTGTTTATTTTCTGTCCTGTACCTTAGCTAGAAGGTTGAATTCTTCAAGTACAAGGGAAAGCAGAATCTGCACAAGTGTGTGTGTGTGTGTGTATAT
The DNA here is from genome assembly GCF_003597395.2 of Chelonoidis abingdonii. NCBI lineage: Eukaryota > Metazoa > Chordata > Testudines > Testudinidae > Chelonoidis > Chelonoidis abingdonii. Next base: position 75,074,085 of record NC_133778.1, read on the forward strand.
ATATATGTAACATATATATCTGTGTGTATACTACTTAGTGTGACTGAGTGGCAGAATCTTGTGTGTGTGCGTGATATTCTGTTCTCTTCTACACAGGTTTTGTACCACCCATTCTTTCTCTTGTCCTCTCCCCAAGAGAGAACTCTGTGTGTACTGTAAGGTTTTGTCTTGGTAGACTTGCTTTATTTTAAACATCCATACTGCTTTGTGTGTATGTTAACAAGACAGGTTGAAGAAGTGCAAGGTGGTGAGGTTTGTGATGGTCCTTAGTCCCTGCTTGAATTCATTCCACAGTCTTTAACTGACCACTGTGAAAGCTCTGTCTCATCATAATAGATTCAGAGATTCATAGTCTCTAGGACTGGAAGGGACCTTGAGAGGTCATCGAGTCCAGTCCCCTGCCCTCATGGCAGGACCAAATACTGTCTAGACCATCCCTGATAGACATTTATCTAACCTATGTCAGGGAAAAAGACCACCGCCTTGTTAATTTGATCAGACAACCTGAGGCTCCTTTATTGATCTTACAGGAATACAAGTATGCATACAGGGAGAGCCAGCGAGTCCCCCATGCAAGGGGTAAGCTGCTCTGTCCCTTACAAATTTCACCAAACTTATAAGGGTTAAAACTGCAAAACGTCATATTGATTACACAAGTTATTTGCCTTTTTTGGTAAGTTAATATTGCAAATCAGCAGGTTATTTCCAATAAGTCCAGCTTGGGGTATTTCCAGTTATTGTTAATTATACTGACTGTTCTATGACGCCTTGATTGCAATTGCATATTGCAAAAGCCATTACCATATAGAATATTGCAAATCAGCAAGCTATTTTAACAGATATCATGCGCTTGGGCAGTGTTGAGCTGGTTATCTTGTGACCCCTCCTTGTGATTTACTTTAAGGAAGCAAAATTACCATACATATTTGGCAAGCTGGACTGGCCTCTAAGGGACCTCTTGTCCCCCTCCCAGTTCCTCTTTTGTCAGTGTCTAATACCCCGTTTCCTCATACTCAGGGTGCTAACAAACAAGCTTAATTTTGAGCAGTTAGGACTCTGGCTTTAGTTAGCTTTAGTTTAGCCAGAGGCCTAGGGCCTGCATACATGGGCCTATGAGATAAAGCTAAAAGCATATAATTGTTACAATGTTATATATTGAAAATTTACAGATGCTTATATCGATGTCAAAGGCAATGCAGCGGGGCCTGATCGATTAATATTCAGTCAGCTCCCGATGCACTTGTCCGTGACAGTGACCGCAAAACTCCCAAAGGGTTGTGGTGGTAAGACGAGGTCCTATAAAGATAGAGTTGCAAACTCTAGCCAACGAGACGGAGGGGGGTAGAGTTATGTTCCCTATCACCTACTCTTAAATATCTCCAGAGATGGAGATTCCACAACCTCCCTAAGCAATTTATTCCAGTGTTTAACTACCCTGACACTTAGGAACTTTTTCCTAATGTCCAGCGTAAATCTCCCTTGCTGCAGTTTAAGCCCATTGCTTCTTGTTCTATCATTAGAGGCTAGGGGAACAAGTTTCTCCTCCTCGGATGACACCCTTTTAGATACCTGAAAACTGCTATCATGTCCCCTCTCAGTCTTCTCTTTTCCAAACTAAATAAACCAATTCTTTCAGCCTTCCTTCATAGTCATGTCCCAAACCTTTAATCATTTGTTGCTCTTCTCTGGACCCTCTCCAATTTCTCCACATCTTTCTTGAAACGGTGCCCAGAAACTGGACACAATACTCCAGTTGAGCCTAACCAGCGCAGAGTAGAACGGAAGAATGACTTCTCCGTGTCTTGTTTACAACACACCTGTTAATGCATCCCAGAATCACCTTTGCTTTTTTGGCAACAGCATCACACTGTTGACTCATATTTAGCTTGTGGTCCACCATGACCCCTAGTCTCTTTTTCTGCATACTCCTTCCTAGACGTCTCTTCATTCTGTATGTGTGAAACTAATTGTTCCTTCCTAAGTGGACACTTTGCATTTGTCTTTATTGAACTTCATCCGGTTTACCTCAGACCATTTCTCCAATTTGTCCAGATCATTTTGAATTTTGACTCTGTCCTTCAAAGTAGTTGCAATCCTCCCCAGTTTGGTATCGTCCGCAAACTTAATAAGCGTACTCTCTATGCCAACATCTAAGTCGTTGATGAAGATATTGAACAGAGTGGTCCAAAACAGACCCTGTGGAACCCCACTTGTTATACCTTCCAAGCAGGATTGGGAGCATTAATAACTACTCTCTGAGTACGGTTATCCAGCCAGTTATGCACCATCTTATAGTAGCCCCATCTAAATTGTATTTGCCTAGTTTATCGATAAGGATATCATTGAGACCGTATCAAATGCTTACTAAAGTCTAGGTATACCACATCCACCGCTTCTCCCTTATCCACAAGACTCGTTATCCTATCAAAGAAAGCTATCAGATTGTTTGACATGATTTGTTCTTTACAAATCCATGCTGGCTATTCCCTATCACCTTACACCTTTCAAGTGTTTGCAGATGATTTCTTTAATTACTTGCTCCATTATCTTCCCTGGCACAGAAGTTAAACTAACTGGTCTGTAGTTTCCTGGGTTGTTTTTATTTCCCTTTTAATAGATGGCCACTATATTTGCCTTTTCCAGTCTTCTGGAATCTCTCCCATCTCCCATGACTTTCCAAAGATAACAGCTAGAGGTTCAGGTACCTTCTCTATTAACTCCTGGAGTATTCTAGGATGCATTTCATTGGGCCTGGTGACTTGCAGGCATCTAACTTTCTAAGTGATTTTTAACTTGCTCTTCTTTTATTTTATCTCTAAACCTGCCCCTTTCCATAAGTATTCACTTTGTTAGACATCCTTCAGACTTCTCAGTGAAAACCGAAACAAAGAAGTCATTAAGCATCTCTGCCATTTCCAAGTTTCCTGTTACTGTTTCTCCCTCCTCACTGAGCAGTGGCTACCCTGTCCTTGGTCTTCTTCTTGCTTCTAATGTATTGAAAAAAAGTCTCTTGTTTCCTTTATTCCCATAGCTAGTTTGAGCTCATTTGTGCCTTTGCCTTTCTAATCTTGTCCTGCATTCCTGTGTTGTTTGCCTATATTCATCCTTTATAATCTGACTAGTTTCCATTTTTTATATGACTCCTTTTTATTTTGTAGGTCATGCAAGATCTCGTGGTTAAGCCCAGGTGGTTTTTGCCACATTTTCTATCTTTCCTACTATCAGAATAGCTTGCTTTTGGCCCTTAATAGTATCTCTTCGAAAAAATGCCAACTCTCCTCAGCTGTTTTCCCTCAGTCTTGATTCCATGGGACCTTACCTATCAGCTCTCTGAGCTTACCAAAATCCACCTTCCTGAAATCAATTTCTCTATTTTGCTGTACTTCCTTCTACCCTTCCTTAGAATTGCAAACTCTATGATTTCATGATCATTTTCACCCAAGCTTCCTTCTACTTTCAAATTCTCAACGAGTTCCTCCCTATTTGTTAAAATCAAGTCTAGAACAGCTTCCCCCCTAGTAGCTTTTTCAACTTCTGAAATAAAAAGTTGTCTGCAATGCAGTCCACGAACTTATTGGATAGTCTGTGCCCCGCAGTTTATTTTTCCAACATATATCTGGATAGTTGAAGTCCCTCATCACCACCAAATCTTGGGCTTTGGATGATTTTGTTAGTTTCATCTTTATGGTAGAAAGTTCCATGGTGCCCACAATCTATGTCCCAGAACTTGACGCTGTGTTTTAGATATGCTGGGCCCAGGCTGTTGAGTGCCTTGATGATAAAGTCCAAATCCTTGTTGACTCTATGTTGTATGGGAAGCCCATGCAGAGAGCATAGGATGAGTCTGTTGTGCTTGTGGTTGCCCATGTTGCTGAGGAGATGCACTGCAGCAGTCTGTACTTGGAATTTTCCATGGGCTGAAGTCTTCATGGTCAGGCATACCCCACTGCTGTATTCCAGCCAAGAGATGACAAAAGTATAAAACACTGAGGTCTATTCATCATCTGCTGACATGGAGGGAACTCTCCTAGCCAACTGAAGATAATAGAAAGCAGTACTCCTTGACACTGCCATGGCTTGCAGAGGATACTATGATACCAGTAGCATCTTATCTCACTACCTATGCCAGTTCAGCTGCCCTGTCTGGCCTGTTGAGGGGTAGGATCTCAAGACCAATTACACGGTGAAAAAATAAAGAACACATTAGAAAGCTGGAAAAGTCATTCACTGGGTAAAAAAAAAAAAAAAAACAAATTCAGAGTTGATTAAGATGCTCCCTAAAGATGACAGATTATTGTCATCTTGACCTTTAAAACTGGCCAGGATGTATCAATGGGAGGTTTTGTAGTAGCGGATTCTATGAATTTTCTCACTTATAGTCTCTTGGTTTCCCCGCATCCCCCATACATGCTGGCTTACAGCCAGTTCATTTCATGGAGTTGCTTCTACATATGTTTTGCTACCGCTGCATTCTTCTAAACTGCCCAATCTCACACTGTTCCTGCATCCCTTTGGATGACAAATGATACCCCTGCTGCTTAGACCAAGGGAGCTCTAATTACACTCTGAGCATAGGACAACCGAGCCAACACTGTGCTCTAGTTTGTGTGTGTCCTTAAGTTGAAATTGACTGCACTTGTTTATTGGAGCCTAGTTCCCTCTTTCACTACTTACAACATTAAGTACTGACCTTAATTGTAACCTTCATGGAGGCAGAATGGCTCAGCAGTTGACATCAGTATTTTATCAGCAATTATTTATAGTTGCCTTTTAATATATTTAAACTCTTTAGACTATAAAGAAATTCAATGAGCAATATTAATGCTCCTGGTGACTAGCAAAATGTGGTTTATTAGATATGTGAAGGGAAGCTTGTACCTCGCTAGGTGACTCATTCTCCAGCGGAATGTTTACCTCCAGATGGGTGTTGTGCCTACTGTGTCCAAACAATTTGGTCTGTTCTAGCAGATTAGCATGTTCTAGCAGTGCAGAGCAACCATAAATCCCATTTAAATGGTCCCTGGAAATTCTGCCTGCATGGGGAGAGTGGCAGGGAAGAGGGGGAGTGGCCAAAGAGTCCCTGTGCATTGCTGATCCCCTGCTGCCATAATGGTCCCCAGGGTCCACTGTCAGCTAGTGAAGGTTAAAGCAGCCTTGAGGCTGCTCAGTTGTGCTAGTGACTAGCTAGCAGCTGGTGGCCCCAGGGGGAAGTAAAGGCAGCTTAACGACACCTTTACACACAGCCCTGTCTCTGCACAGAACACAGTGTGGCTTCAGTAGTGAGCCAAACCCCGTATTATATTGAGGAAATTTCAGACAGCATTGTCATTGTCAACTTCACTTATATTCCTGGTTCTTCTGAATCTAATAAATTTGGAGAGCTTCCATCAGTGTCCCAGAAATGTATCTACTGTAGATTTCAAGTATGGACACCTTATTGGCTAGATTGTGAACAGCCCTGTACAGAGACCCAACCAGCAAGAGGACCCAACCAGCAAAACCTTCTCTCTGTGTCTTTCCAACCCTATCCACTTTTTGCTCTTGTGGAAGAGTTCATCATAATTTCCAGGCTTTAGTTCCAGGTTCACCTAGATTGCTCCAAGATAGCAAGGACTCCTGCACTAGCCTTTCCAGATGGCACAGGTAAGGCAGGAAGAGGCCAGAGCTCGGTATGGGAGAGCACACAACTCACCTACCCCTTCAGCGTTATAGCAGCAGTTAGCCTAGCCTGTGCACCTCTCTCTCCCTGGCAATCCCAGATGCATTGTGCATGCAGGATCTGTACAGCCTTCCAAAGCTCTTGCTGGAGCTATGTGCCATGATGGTAGTCGGTTGGCAGTCATAAACTTGCCTTATGGAATGATCCTAATTTGTTATGAGCTAATCAGCCTCCAGGACAGTGGTGATCAAAACCAGACTAAGTAGGGGGAGTGAATTCCAGAGTTTAGGGCATTCTCTGAAAGGTCCCCTGAAATTTGGAATTCACTCTCCCACCCTTGTTGCAAAATGGTTCAAATTTGTTCACCTTCTATGCATGCTGCAAAGCTCATTTATTTCCCCTGGCTTTTGGGTTGGGAAGTATTAGCTGAGCACTGAGATGAGTGCCTGGAGGATTGGGATATGGGCCTGGAGTGACCCTCAATTCCCTTCTTTGTTTCAGAGAGGCCATTGATTTTTGTCTGCAATGCTAGATTTGTGGTTGTAGCAAAGGCATTTGTAGTCCCAGATTGGCACTTTTAAATGTTTTGAATAAATCCAAATACATAACTAAAATAGATTTTTAGATCTAATTATATTTTGTGAAGTTTTATGAAGCAAAATAACAGATTTCCCTCAAACTGAAAGCTGATCTCTTTCACCAATCAATCTATTTCGTGACATTCCATTGCCACATCTTGTTTCCAAAGGATCCTGCAGAACATGTTTATTTCACTGGGAGATTTCTGCTTAAAATATATGAGCCCACTCTGACCCTGGTGAAATCTGTCATCTGCATCACTTTCACACTCGGTTCAAATGTATTTTGTATATGCAGTTTGCAGTGTTGTTGTAGCTGTGTCGGTCACCACCTTGTCTCATTTATATATGTAATTTATGTGTATTTATTCTTGTTATACTGGTTTAGCAATACAGTGCATTTATACAGGATATCTTTGCCCCATTTGAAATCTAATCATTGCCATGACAGTTGCTGGTTATTATAATCCATTTATAGAAATTAAAGTGTGGTTTTATTCTGAAGAGAGACTCTGTAGAAATGACATTGTCTCAATGATTTCCTGGGCATATTTGCTCAGTAAATAGATGTTGTTTTCCAACTGCCAGCCCAGCAAAATCAACCTGGGAACTGAAAGTCAAGGTATGTTCTTGCTGGCTCATAAACCAACATTAATAATAGACTGTGCATGCCACATTCCACCCTCCATTACCCCTGTGCAAAAAACATTGTCTTTGAGAATGCACTGGAATAGAGTTAATAGTCTTCCTGCAATGCCCAAGCCAGAAGAAACTCCAGTTCCTTCTTCCAGTGCTGTGTTGGCTCTGCAGGGGTAGCAGGAAGAAAAGAGAGTAAAAGCATACTTTTTTTCATTAACTATCAGAAGATAGGATTGCAAATACACACAAGGAGCAGATCTGTTAGGTAAAAATGGAACTATTTTACTCAGTTGCTTCTCAGAGTAGGAGCAGAAGGAAGGCCTATTGTTAGATCATGTCATCTCTCCCAAAGAGCTAGTGTAGAGCTGGTTCTCACTGTACATTCTCCAGTGCCTTGCCCAGTTCAGCATTAAATGTAACAAACAATGGAGCAGCTAGACCACCTCAAGCTGTGGTCTCAGAAACCAAAGCAGAACAGTGGGAGACCATCAAGGAATGCCCCCAGGTGCTATCTCTGCTAGAGGAGTGCTAATCACTAGTATACATTTCTTTCATTTCAGAATTAAAATCTAGTCAGGCTGTCATTTGCTTTCAAAATCCTATTGTTCAAAGGTTTAAGCTGGATTGTTAGTTGGATAGAAGAGCTCCAAAGAAAGCCCTGGTGCTGCAGGAAGAGTTGATGTTTAAGAAAGTGTCACTCTTCCCTCCAAAACAATGCACTAGAATTACTATGAGGTATAAACAAAAAGATTCTAATCAGTTGTGGTCATCCACAATCCCATGGCAAGAATAGGAATGTGACTGTTCTTGTCCTACTCAAATTATACCTTCAGTAATTGTTGTTTATATATTACTTGAGCAATGCAGAACGTATATTAGTCAGACCTTGTACAGAAGAAAATAGGCAGCTAAAGGAGGGTAATGTAATTAGTACAAATCACTCTGGTTTTATGAAAGATAGTCTGTTAAACTAACTGGTTATATTTTGGATGAGATTACAAATTGGGTTGATAAAGGCAATAATGTTGGCATAATACACTTAGACTTCTTTAAGGCAACTGACTTGGTAACACACAATATTTTGATTTAAAAAACTAGAACAATATAAAATTAATATGGCACATATTGGATTAATAAAAAACTGGCTTACTGATAGGTCTCAAAATGTAACTGTAAACAGGGAATCTTCATCAAGTAAGTCTGTTTCCAGGTGGGTCTTCCATGAATCAAGTCTCAGGCTTACGCTATTTAACATCTTTATCAAGATCTGGAAGAACATACAAAATCATCACTGATAAAATTTGCAGATAGTGTAAAAATTGGGGGGAATGGTAAATAATGAAGAGGATAGGTCACCGATACAGAGTGACCTAGATCACTTGGTAAACTGAGTGTAAGCAAACAATATGTGTTTTAATGTAACTTAATATAAATGTATACATTCGGGAACAAAGAATGTTGGCCACACTTATAGAATGGAGGACTCTATCCTAGGAAGTACTGACTCTGAAAAGAGATTTGGGGGTTGTGATGAATAATCAGCTGAACAAGAGTCCCAGTGTAACACAATGGCCAAAAGAGCCAACAAGATCCTGGAACACACAAACAGGGAATCACGAGTAGGAGCAGAGAGGTTATTTTAGACTTGTATTTGGCACCGGTGTGACTGCTGCTATAACACTGTGTCCAGTTCTGATGCCTACAATTCAAGAAGGATGTTGGTAAATTGGAGAGGGTTCAGAGAAGACCCCCAAGAATAATGAAAGGATTAGAAAAGATCTATTTAATTTAACAAGGGGACGGCTAAGAGGTAACCGGATCACAGTCTAAAAGTACCTACCTGGGGAACAAATACTTAATGATGGGTTCTTCTGTCTAACAGAGAATGTTATAACCTGATCCAGTGTTCAGACTGGAAATAAGGCATAATTTTTTTTATCCGCTAGAGTAATTAACCATTGGAACAATTTAAATCAAGATTGGATGTTTTTCTAAAAAATATGCTCTAAGAATTATTTTGAGGAAGTTTCATGGCCCACATCATACCAGAGGTAGATTTCATTGGTCCCTTCTGGCCATAGAATCTATGAATCTTTGAAACCTTGCGTCAAGGTTTCACACCTCCCACCATCTATCTGCAACACAAAAGGCAAGAGTTCCGTAAACAGCCTCCTTCACTCTACAGACACAGTTCATCCCCAAAACAGATCCGTCCTATGCACTTGGTGAGGAAGGGAACTTGTGGAAAAATCCAATGTTATCTTGTAATTAAAGACCATATTGTGAGATATGCATACAAGGGGAATTTAGAAGTTAGTAAATTCCAGAATTAAGGTTACTTAGCAATTTTGGAATCATACAATACCAGGGTTGGAATGTCAGGAGGTCATCTAGTTCATCCCCCTGCTCAAAGCAGGACCAATCCCCAACTAAATCATTCCAGCCAGGGCTTTGTCAAACTTGACAAAGTGCATGATTTTGCAACCTTGGTGTGTGTGTGTGTGTGTGTGTGTGTGAGAGAGAGAGAGAGAGAGACAGATTCCTTGTTAAATATCAGACTGAAAACAGAGAAATTCTATCCATGTTATATCATATTGACACACACATAGTGGGTCATCAGCAGGGATGGAACCCATTGTTCCATCACACAGACCTCTGTCATTTGAACTACTCGAGTAACTGATGGCAACAGTAGGTTGAGACAATGGAACATAATTGTCCAATTGCTGTGAAGGAGCATAATGAAAGATTTTAAAACGAGTGAGTGACCAAAAGACAATCACTATTAGTATGTTGGGGGAAAAATAAAAGAAACAAGCATTAAAGCGTGTTTCATGTGAAAACAGCATAGTATAAAGGAAAACCAGCTGGATGGATTAGCTGCTTGTTTATTAGAATTAAATTTGTTTTCTCTTACATTTTCCCAATTTTTGCTGTAATTTTTACTAAAATTGTTTTATTTTTTCTTCATTTACCAAACATCTGTAGTTTGCTTCCTAAAAGTGGGGTTTTTGATAAATGAGAAATTTCAACAACTTTATCTATAATCAAAAAAAAAAAAAAAAAGTTCAGTAGAGAACTATCATGGAAAATTTAGCAAAAAAATGGAAAATTGGTCCACACCAAACTTTGTGAAACTGAACGAACTTTGAAATTTCAAAACTATTTGCAAAGTTGTTTTGTGCTTTTTGAACAGCTCTGTAACACTGTTTTAACTAAGAACAGAATTTGGCCTCTGGACTCTAGGGCAATTCTGCCACATATGTTTAAAAATCATAACCAAGGCAAATCCTAAAGATTTGTGCCCTCCTCACAGATCAAGCACCACCTGAGTTGATCTCTAGCCAGATCCTTAAGACAGTCTGGTTGGACATTCATTCTATGCTCATCATTGGCAATCTTGTTAGGTCACTGAAACTTTTGCAATCATGTGATTACCAGCCATACAGCAGCATTCCTTGGTGAACACACTTTGTAATTTGTGTCTCTTCCATCCTAATAATCTGTAAATAGCAGGAAAGCAGCCAAAAGCAAACCAGCGCTGATGGAGATAGTTGCTTGGTTCAGCTACAAATATTATCCTCATTGCTGATCTTGTTCTTCCACTTAATATGTATCAGCTGATGAAAACGACAATCAAAAACATCAATCTGCCACTTTCAACTTTCTTTGGCACCCAGGTTTCCCTGAGCTACAACAGAGTTGAGATTACCGTGGTTGTATATTTTAAATATCAACTGTCTTAGTGTCAATATCTGTCTGTTTCAGCGCTTCCCGTTCTATGTAACATTTGGGGTGTCAAGGTAGATATGGATATTGTGTATTAAAATGGTGAGTACAAACATATGTTTTAGATGGTTCTCTCTGTATTCTAGCTCAGAATTACCTTTGATTGCTTTCTCCAGTTCTGAGATCTTTTTTTTTTTTCAATTTGCAGTGTCTCTTTTCATATGTGGATCTTTCTATTTAAGTAAGGGAAAATAGCAAATTTAAGATATTCTGCTGTCTGGGGTCATTGTGTTGTATGAAAAAATAAAACCATTATATTGAATTCAGTTAGTTACCTCTTTACTACGGTTTGATTCTTTGTAAGAAAACGATGAACATGAAAATGCCTGAACAAAATTATTTCAGTGTAACATGGTCCCAGTATTTCAACAGACAGCTAACAATCCATCAACTTTCCATGTCTGTGGAAAAGACCTGTAATTGACTTGTTCCTATTGACTCAGAAATCCTAGAAGCCTCCCTGTATTAGTGGTGTACGATCATTGAAGTCAGAAAATAGGTTTGAACAGCATAGAAGCTTAATGTAGGATCCAATTTATCTCATTACATTTCCATTATTAGCCTCTGCTTTAACAGCAGCAAAAGGCTCCCTGGGAAATGATGCAAACAGATCTTGACAAATACTCTAACTATAATATTGTTATAGGTATATGGCTCCAGTTTAACTCAAGAAATGCAACCCTAATCGCTAATGGTAAGGTTCTGCTCTCAGCTCCAATGCTCCACAGAGTCACCCTGGATTTATTTCCATGTAATAATTTCATCCTAAAGCCTTGTGAAACACCACTGTTTGGAAACTAGCCCTCTGAATGACTGCATGAAGTAAGTGTATTTACAAGAGAAATGTTTGTATAATTTAAAAACTCAGAAAGGCCTAAAAACTCAATGGGCCAGAAAAAGAAAATTCCACTAGTACAACTCAACGAAAGGCACTTGAGTGAGCAAACATCCGTTTGTGCGCCTGTTTGCACATTTGGTTTATATGCAGTCACAAATTGGATAGGCAAATGTTTGGAACTCTGTCACGGAAAATGCCTGAACATTCACCCCAAACCCCATAAAAATTGGTTTTAAAAATATCTCACATGCACATCTGGCTACATACTGGTCCTTAGGCCAAGTATTGAGTAAACTGAGGAGAGCGGAGAATTACATGGGTTTTAAGAAGAAAAAAAAAAACTTTCCCATAAACTGTCTGTAGGGCATAGGACATTAAATTCCGTAAGTGCCCCCTACATGTGGATTTTGGGTAACAGTTAATTCACCTTCTTTCTGTGCCTTCAACCTTCTGCCATTTATGTTTAGAGAGAATTACCATGAAGCACTCCTCCATTGCTGGAGTGCCTCTACTAGCCTCTTGGGATATGTCTACACTGCAATTAAAAATCCCTAACTGGCTTTAGCAGCTGACTCAGGCAGGGGCAGCTCCAGGCAACAGCAAAGGACACAGGTGCTTGGGGCGGCCAATGGAAAGGGACGGCACGTCCTGGTTTTTGGTGGTAATTTGGTGGTTAGTCCCTCAGTCCCTCTCTTCCTCTGAGCAAAGGACCCGCTGCCAAAGAATGAAGCGGTGCGATTGAGCTCCCGCTGAAGTGCCGCCAATCAGCTTTTTTTTTTTCTTTGCCTCTTGGGGTGGCAAAAAAGCTGGAGCCAGCCCTGGACTCAGGCTTGCAAGGCTCAGGGGGAGGGTCCCAGCTTGAGCATGGACATCTACATCAAAGTGAAACAGCTCCTTAACCCAAGTCAGCTGGCACAGGCCAGCCATGGATGTCTAATTGCAATGTAAACATACATTTGGTGGCCTGCACCCTCCAGACTGCAATACAATGGGATCTTTTCTATATAAGCTTGCGGTAAAATAGATTTGATATGGAGAATGCAGTAGACAACCTTTGAGTGATCTTCTTAGGCAGCATAGGCTAGGTGCTACCAGATGTGGCACACCTGTCGCAGGCTGGGTGTGCAATGTGAGTGAATCATGCTCAGTGCCTGGCAGGAAGAAACAGGCCTGAGCCCCACATCACTGAATTCCACTACCGTGCAAGATTTTGTCTCACATTTGTGCATAGGGTGAGTGTGTCTGAACCCATAACAAGCGAGCATTTGGCTTATTATAAAACAGCTTCTAAAATCAATTCCTTTATTCAGTGCCACCTTTTGATTTAAATTCATTTTTGGCATTCAAGTACACAGTGCTTTGCTTTGTAAGAATGTTTGCTGGTGAGGGTAAAAATAGTAGCGTAAATCAGACAGCTGTTTGTTGAGGCTCCTGCACAGTAAAAACACACAATATTATTGTTACTGCCAGTGCTTCGCTGGGAATGTAATATCTTTGTCTTCTAGAGGATTTGTTTAACCACACAGAAAGGGGGCTTACGCAGCTTGTGAACAAATATCTTGGAGGAAATTAAATCTCCAGCTCTTCTATCTGTGTTTTGGGTTGTTGTATTTAACATTTATTGCCTCTCTCCAGTTGCTCTGTTTCCCCTTCAGAGCACTAGCATTGCCTATAACAAAAACCCTAATGGTCCATTATGAGTTAATTTTTCATCTGTTATGACTAGAGGGAAAATGTATTGAATAGAATGCATTTATTTGTACAATAAGCTTTTGTCCTCTATTTTGGACAAAATAAATAACTGAAGCATTGAATGACAATACCTTGCAATGAGTGGTCGTTTATTCAGGGAAATTTAAAATGGCTTTCCAACTCAGTAAGGTCCTCATTGGCCTGTGGGGCCAAAATCATCTCTGGGATAACCCCATTGACCTCAAAGGTTTTACAGTAGAGAAGGATTTAGTTCATTTGGGAGAAGGCTTTGTTATACAATGAATAGTGAAGAAGTGAAGACTATGTAACAAATGACAATCTGTTGTGATTGACATTCAAGAATGAAACTTGACAGCTGCTGGTCAAATTCTGATCTCAGTTGCACTATTTACTCCAGATCTACACCATTGAACTACATAAGCTCTGAATAAGGGTGCTGTGGAATGGCATGCAACTGATGTAACTAAGATCAGAAAGACATTTCATTATTATTACTAATTATTTGTATTCCTGGAGTGTCTAGGACCCCAATTCAGTAAAACACTTAAATGGAGTTTAAGCTCGTATTTAAGTACTTTGCTGAGGTGATTACTCACATGTTTAAAATTAAGCACAAGTTAAAGTGTTCTGCTGAATCAGGGCCTAGAATTGAATGGATTTAATTTTCCCTGGTATTGCAACTGATTTCCGTGGGACTACTCAGGAAGTAAGATGCTGCTGATCTTGAGAAAGGCTGGCAGAATTGGGCATTATAAAGAGAAACCTAGAAAAGATATATGATATCCTATAGTCCATTCCCCTGCCAATACAAGACTATTCCATACAGTAAGCACTTTATTAAGTCTAGTTTTAAATTACTCAAGCTGTGGTGCTGCTAACATTTTGAGAGTCTAGATCATAATTTTATTGGTTGGTTGGTTGGTTTAGTTCAGTAAAATACATACAGTAGAACATGAAGAAAACATAATAAGTATTCAGTCTTACTACCCATGGATGGCTCTTTATCAGTACGTTATGCTTCAGTTTAACGACCCTGGCAAGCAAGCAATAAAGCCCAGATTGACTTTGATTAATGCACACTATTATTTGCTGTTAGCGCCAAGGTTTTAGTTTATTTAAATATATATTTTTCCAGACTGAGCAATTTTTTTAATTAGATGAAGTATTTCTATATAATGTCTGTTTCAGTTGCCAGTCAAATTATCCTTTTACTCAGCAAGCATTCTTATTACAAGGTTTATCAAGTAATTGCCCAGTACAGTGATTGTGGACCTGTTTCACTTATCATAATGATTCACTTTTGTAACATAGTTAAGTTATTCTCTAGATTCTTGCTGAAAAGCAACAACAAAAATCCAAGATACAAAATGAAGCATATTGATGATAATATATGGTAAGACCTAAATTGTGTAAACACATTTTAGTAGGATGCATCCTTAAACGATCTTGCACTTTCTTTTCTATAATGAGCACCAGTGGGCATTGGTCAAAGTCCACGGTCCTAATTGCTGGTGTCATGAGAACAGTGTTGTTTTGTTAGTTTTATATTTTTTTCCAAGTATTTACATTACACTGTCAAGTATCAGAGGGGTAGCCGCATTAGTCTGGATCTGTAAAAGCAGCAGAGGGTCCTGTGGCACCTTATAGACTAATAAACGTTTTGGAGCATGAGCTTTTGTGGGTGAATACCCACTTCGTCAGATGCATGTAGTGGAAATTTCCAGGGGTAGGTATATATATGCTAGCAAGCAGCTAGAGATAACGAGGTTAGTTCAGTCAGGTAGAGGATTGAGGCCCCTGTTTCTAGCAGCTTTGAGGTGTGAAAAACCAAAGAGGAGAAACTGGTTCTGTAGCGGCAAGCCATTCACAGTTTTGTTCAATCCTTGAGCTGATGGTGCTCAAATTTGCAGATGAACTTGAGCTCAGCGTTTCTCTTTGAAGTCTGGTCCCATGAAGTTTTTTTGCTGCAGGATGGCCACCTTAAGGTTCTTGTATAGTGTGGCCAGGGAGGTTGAAGTGCACTCCTATCAGGTTTTTGTATATTGCCATTCCTAATATCTGATTTGTGTCCATTTAACCTTTTGCTAGAGGACTGTCCAGTTTGGCCGATGTACATAGCAGAGGGGCATGCTGGCATGATGGATATATTAATTGGTGAATGTGCAGGTGAATGAACGGTGATGGTGTGGCTTGATCTGGTTTAGGGTCCTGTGATGGTGTCGCTGGTGGTGTAGATATGTGGGCAGAGTGGCATCGACGTTTGTTGCATGGATTGGTTCCTGAAGCTGGAGTACTATTGGTGTGGTGTGCAGTTGCTGTGAGAATACGTTTCACTGTTGCAAGTTGTCTGTGGGCGAGGATTGGCCTGCCCACCAAGGCCTTTATGAATAGTGTGGGTCATCTTGTCCAGGCATGGGTTGTAGATCGCCTGATGATGCGGTTGAGGGGTTTACTGGGGCTGTATGTGATGCGCCAGTGAGTCCTATTGGTTCTTTCTTGGGTTTATGTCTTGCAGTAGGAGGCTTCTGGGTACACGTTCTGGCTCTGTTGATCTGTTTCTTATTTTGCTCGTGCAGGGTATTGTTAGTTTTGAGGAATGCTAGTGGAGGATTTTGTAGATGTTGGGGTCTCTGTCTGCAGGGGTATTAGAAGCAGATGCGGGTTGTACCTCAGTGCTTGGCTGTAAGACAATGGATGTGTGATTTGTGCCGGGATGGAAGCTGGAGATATGAAGGTAGGCATAGCGGTCGGTAGGTTTTCGAATATTAGGGTGTGGAGTGGTGTTCAATGTGACATTCTCTTATTTTCACCATGGTGTCTAGAAAGTGCACCTCCCAGTGTATATGTCCAGTGCTAAGATTGATGGTGGAGGTGAAAGCTGTTTGAAATCGTTGGTTGGAATTTTTCCAGAGTCTCCTGTTCACTGGGTCCAGATGATGAAGATGTCATCAATGTAGCGTAGGTAGAAAGGGGCGTGGTGTTGACAGAGCTGAGGAAGTGTTGTTCCAGAGTCAGCATAAATTATTGGCATATCGTGGGCCCATGTGAGTGCCCTAGCAGTGCCACTGATCTGGAGATATAGATTGTCATCAAATTTGAAATAGTTGTGTGTGAGTATTAAAGGCACAGAACTCAGCAGCCAGTGTGCTGTTGGCATAATCAGGGATGCCCTGTTCCTGACAGCTTTGGTATTCCATCTGTGTGTGGATGTTTCTGTAGAGAGCCTCTAATCCATGGTGGCTAGGATGGTGTTTCTGGAGGTTGACCAATGCATTGTAGTTTCCTCAGGAATTCAGGGTGTCACAAGAGATAAGCTGTGCTGGTGGCATAGGGTTCTGAGTAGAGAGTCCACTAACCAGGCAGTCCTTTCATGAGAGAGTGCCAATGCCCGAGATGATGGGGCGTCCAGGATTTCTGGGTTTGTGGATCTTGGGTAGTAGATAGAATAACCCTGGTCAGGGCTCTGAGGGTATGTTGATTTGTTCCGGTGTTAGTGTAGGGAGTGTCCTGAGTAGATGGTGCAATAGATGGGCACTCGCATGGCCCCACAATATGCCAGTATTTTTATGGCTGACCAAAACGGCTCCAAAACGTCTGTTAGTCTATAAGGTGCCACAGGATTCTCTGCTGCTTTTACATTACACTATGCTAAGGTTAAAGAGAAAAGAAGTAGGAGTTCAACTGTGCTGAGTTCATCTTAAACTCAACTTAACTAGGTCCTAACGTTCATTATTAACCTTGATTATATTTCACAATCTTGAGTTTCCTGCCTTGCATAATTAGGAACACTCCTTGCTAATATTTTCAGTGAAAGAGATGAATAGACTGATATTGTTCCATGTTATTTTTGCAGTTTTGTTTATTTTTCCCGAGCTTCTAAAATCAAAAGGCCTTAGAGCAAAATTGATGCATCTACCTTTTTTGTCACAGATTAAATGCCTTGATTTAAGGATTACGAGATTGATAAATTGACTGTCCGGGAAGACAAAATTAATTTTAGGAAATTATTAATCCATTGATTTCAGGATGTCTGTAATATGGTTACTGCCTCTGTTGATTAATGCCTAATATTTGATGTACTGTATAACATATTATGCATTTAAAATGTAAATAATCTTGGTTATATTTAGAGCACACAGAGTTTAGAGCTCCAGTGGGTAAAAGATAATCACATAGGGTGAAATTCACTTCACTATAGAAGATCTTTTGCAGTGTTCCATGGGGCCTCGTATGGTGAATTTCTCCCCCAGAGCATAGCTAATAAAAAGCCTGGTCCTGCCCCCATTTCACAGTCAATGGAAATTTTGTTGTTACCTTGAATGTCAGGTTGAGTCCAATTCTTGGAGACTTGCAAACTGGGAGGCCCCTTGAGTAACAATAATGATATTATTTATGAGTCATAGAGAAAAATGGTAGCCTAAAAAGAGGATTTGCCATATACTGGAGAAGATAATTCATATTGGTGGTAGTGAATACATAGTGCTTCATTGTAGTTTTATAATCCTGTACAGGATGGGAAAATCATTTCCTGTTTCCTCCAGTGAACAGATCAAACTCTCAGATCCCATGAACTATATTACCCTATCACAGTGGTGGATCCAAAAGCAAGAGAAGCACTTGTAGGGGTTATTTGCAACTGGAACATCCCCAGCTTCTGAGATATAATTGGAAGGAGAACACAAGCAAGCTAGCTAGCTAGGTGGCCCCTCTGTCTTTCTCTCCAAGCTATAAGCATGATCTTAAAATATCCATTTCCTCTCTCTCTGCTCAGTACCCACTAGAACAGACCAAAAAGGAACACAGGAAACTAAAAGGCACTGGTGTAGCCCATATGATTATTGCTATCTTACCAGGTGCTCCACAGGATGAAATAAAGTCACACCTACTTGCCTAGCAGTTGCCTCTTCTGATGTTTGCATCTAAGGGTATGTCCACACAATAAAAGTTGTGCATGGTTTAGCCTACCCAAGCTAGTTTGAACCAGTTAGCATGGGTAATGATAACAGAGAGGACAGTGTGTGGATACTACAACTTTGGCATGAACCCTGAGTACGCCCTTGGGTTGCTAACTTGTGCTATGCCGTCTTCACTGCTGCTGTTTCCTACACTAGTCAGATTTAAGCTAGCTCCAATAAGATTGTCTTTGCACATTTTTTACTGTGTAGACATACTCTCTTAGTGTACTGTTTATGGTGCTCAGCTTCACTTTATCACATTTACTTCCAGTGCAATGTGCTCATCACAGGTCTGTCATCTTTTCCCCTCCTCTCACCCAGATGGAATGCCATATGTTTGGTGGGTTGGCCGTGCCAATGAAAAGCATCCTTACTGGGGAGGATCTCTTCCTGGAGTTCAGCAATGTGCCTGTGGACTGGAAGAAAGTTGTCTGGATATGAGATATTTCTGCAACTGTGATGCCGATAAAGAAGAATGGTAATTATGCTAAGAATTTTGATATATCGTATGTGTGTAAAGATACAGGTGGGATAGTAAACTGGGAGGGATTGCAACTGCTTTGGAGAACAGGATCAAAATTCAAAATGATCTGGACAAATTGGAGAAATGGTCTGAGGTAAACCGGATGAAGTTCAATAAAGACAAATGCAAAGTGCTCCACTTAGGAAGGAACAATCAGTGTCACACATACAGAATGGGAAGAGACTGTCTAGGAAGGAGTATGGCAGAAAGAGATCTAGGGGTTATAGTGGACCACAAGCTAAATATGAGTCAACAGTGTGATACTGTTGCAAAAAAAGCAAACGTGATTCTGGGATGCATTAACAGGTGTGTTGTAAACAAGACACGAGAAGTCATTCTTCCGCTCTACTCTGCGCTGGTTAGGCCTCAACTGGAGTATTGTGTCCAGTTCTGGGCACCGCATTTCAAGAAAGATGTGGAGAAATTGGAGAGGGTCCAGAGAAGAGCAACAAGAATGATTAAAGGTCTTGAGAACATGACCTATGAAGGAAGGCTGAAAGAATTGGGTTTCTTTAGTTTGGAAAAGAGAAGACTGAGAGGGGACATGATAGCAGTTTTCAGGTATCTAAAAGGGTGTCATCAGGAGGAGGGAGAAAACTTGTTCACCTTAGCCTCTAATGATAGAACAAGAAGCAATGGGCTTAAACTGCAGCAAGGGAGATTTAGGTTGGACATTAGGAAAAAGTTCCTAACTGTCAGGGTAGTTAAACACTGGAATAAATTGCTTAGGGAGGTTGTGGAATCTCCATCTCTGGAGATATTTAAGAGTAGGTTAGATAAATGTCTATCAAGGATGGTCTAGACAGTATTTGGTCCTGCCATGAAGGCAGGGGACTGGACTCAATGACCTCTCGAGGTCCCTTCCAGTCCATGAATCTATGAATGATGGCAGAGCTGAGTCTTGTGCTAATTTATACCAAGCAAAACCTGGTTTGTTTCAGTGCAAGTAAATGAGGAGTGAGTCAGCACAGAATTTATTCTTGTTTAAAGCGCAGCTTTTCATTCAAACAAAGATAAGCCTTCTACCGGACACAGTCTTCCAGTGTGAATAGCATGCTGGGCAAAATTCTGCTTTCAGTTATTACCTGGGAAACTGTATTGCAGTCTGTGGGCTAAATCATGACATTTTTATTTGGTCAAAATTTCCATTGACTTCAGTTAGAGGATTGCCTGAATAAAGACATCAGGAGTTTAGACTCCTCAGTGCCACTGAGGGGAGAGTTTGGGCCTCAGACAATATTTTTTAGGTGAAGGTAGGAGGAGAGGAAGTATATCCTACCAGAAGGGTTTGTAAGCCAATAATTTAAATTTCTGTATGTGCCTAGATCTTCTATGTCTGCCTGATCCAAAGTCAAATGAAGATGGTGGAAAGACTCCCTTGCTTTCCGTGCACTTTGGATTAGGTCTTATAGTAGGGTTTATACCTATAAGTGTATATTCAAAACCCTATGAAACTTGAGTCTTTGATTTACTGAATCTCTGTCCACTGAATGTTCCCTAATTCTGGAAAAAAATTTGAATGTAAACTCTTTCTTTTACCTTCTGTTCATGCTAAAGACTATTAGCTGCTGACAGAGATCCAGTCTGGGTATTTTCAAATTAATTTCCTATTTGTTCTATGGAGGATTAGAAATGACAGACATGCTTGTTGGAAGTACAAGGACGTTTATCTGAAATACAATAAAAATGTACATGAAACCAAAAAAGAGGGATAATCCACAGATGTGAGTTGCTCTGCTTTGTTTTTAGAAAAATATTTATCATACTTAATAGATCATCAACAAAAGTTGGAGAGAAAATACACACCATATATCATCACATGTCATTTTATTTAAAATAGTATCTAAATTTCCTTTAGGAAACCCTCATTTTGGAGAAATAAAGGGACACAATAAAACAATGCATGGAGCTAGCAATATAAAGATACACACCCAGCTATTCAAAAGTGACTAGTTGTTTCGAGTACCTCACTTTTTGGGTGCCCAACTTGCAGCACTTATAAAGGGCCTGATTTTCAGAAAGAGTGGTACATCCACGCTTTGAAAATCTGGACCCCTAGATGTCTCAGACTGAGCACCACAGAGTCCTTAGTTCCTTTTGAAAATCCAGGTCCTGGTAAGTTTTCAGTTAAAGATCATTAGTAAAATAAAATGAATATCCTGTCTTCTCGTTCCAAATATTAGTGTCACAAAAATGTACACTATAACATAAGGCTATAATTACTAATATAACAGAGTTAATAATAAGACTAAGCTGAGTGAAGGAGGGATGACTTGGGATAAAAAGTCACTTGCTAGGTAAACTCAACAGCTGCGAACAGAGGAGTATCAGAGAGAGTAGCTGCAGACTTTGTGGTGGAGGTAGTGAGACTTAGTGAGTGGTGTGTCTAGTCTGTCTGTGGGTTGTTTAGTTGAGTGTTTTTTTTTTTCCTGTTTGTTCTTTGTGTATAGATTTCATAGCTTGGATATGGGCCCCAGTAAGCAGGGTGCTTTGCTAAAGGTCACCCAGCTCTAGTCCTTGGGGCTTTGATTAGCCCAGATGTTTGAAGTCTCTGAGTGGTCAATCACTCCCTAGGAAGCTGAGCTGAACAGGGAAGACTTGGTAGAAAAAGTCATTTGCTAGGCAAACTCAAGAGCCGCAAACAGAGGAGCTGAGAGAGGGAGTGTAAGAGGCTTTCCTTACAGGTACAGCACTACATGTGATCTCAAGATGGCCACCGATGGAACTTGACCTGCAGCAGATGTGCCATGTTCTCTTGGCCTGATGATGGATGGGATTCCATATTCATGATGTGCAAGTTGGTGGCTGTGCTGAAGGTAAAATATCTTGGATTGGAGGGGCAAGTTAGAAATGCTATTGAAAATTGGAGAAGCTGAGGAGTTCCTAGAGAGCCAGACTCAGAAAATACCAGTATCCCAGGGTCAGAGAAGAATGGAGCTGGCCATCAAGGAATCAGAGAGAAAGAGAGAGGAGTCCTGGCAATTCATAACTGTTAGAGGCTATGGTGATATTCTACATGGCTGGAGACAGATAAGCTGTGTCAGACTGTGGCCACCAGAGAGAAGAGGACAGGGAGGAATTCCATAATTAGTAGTTTCAAGTTGGTACCAGTTCTTCAACATGGAAACTTTGAAAGATACCTCTCTAGATCCAGCAGGTCCAAGGAAACAGAGATGTGTACAGGACACACCCATGGATGGCAGCTCAGCCCAATCTGTAAGAAAATCAAGCTTACCCACAAAGAGTTCCCTAACTATACAAGGAAGACAGACAATCGTTATGGGAGATTCAATACCCAGAAGAACTGAAAGAACATTCTGCAAGGAAGAAGTGCACAACAGGACAGTGTGCTGCCTTCCTGGAGCCAAGACACAAGATTTCACTTTAAGATTGGATAAGCTTATGAAGTCAGTAGGCAAGGATCCATTGGTTCATTTTGGCACTTATGATTCTGTATCGTAGGATATCTCACAGATAATAAATGATGTCAGGGCACTCAGAAACATGCTGAAGAAAAAGAATATGCAAGCAATCTTCTCTGAGATCCTTCCTGCCTTATAAGTAAAGGAAGACAGAAGGCAGAATATTGTGGAAGTGAACAACTGGTTAGGTAAGTGGTGCAGGGTGGAAAGTTTTAGTTTTGTGGAACATTCATCCACCGCCTGTGGGGAGAGAGGGCATTATAGTTTGGATTGGTCTTACTTCTACTGAAGTAGCGACTATCTCCTCGGGGACAGCTGGCTAGAGCAGGGGTGGGCAAACTGTGCCTGAGAAGGAGCCAGAATTTACCAATGTGCATTGCTGAAGAGCCACAGTAATACGTCAGCAGCCCCACATCAGCTCCCCCGCCACACACTCACACTGCTCCCAGCGCTTCCCACCCACTGGCAGCCCTGTCAATCAGTGCCTCCCCCTCCTTCCCCACACTTCCCAATCAGCTCTTTTGTGGCGTGCAGGAAACTCTAAGAGGGAGGAGGAAGGAGCGATGGCACTGCAGGCTCAGGGGAGGTGTGGGAAGGGGTGGAGTAGGGGCAGGACCCGTGGCAGAGCCAGAGATTGAGCAGTGAGCACCCCTCAGCACATTGGAAAGTTGGCGCCTGTAGCTCCAGCCCCAGAGTCGGTGCCTATACAAGGAGCCACATATTAACTTCTGAAGAGCCGCATGTGGCTCTGGAGCCGCATGTGGCTCTGGAGCCACAGATTGGCCACCCTGGACTAGAGGGGGTTAACTAATAACAAAAAGGGAGAATAAAAAATGGGAAGATATGAGCACTTGGTTAGCACAAAATCGAGATGTTGGGAACAAAATTGTTCAGGGAACCAAAGGACATGAAGAGAAGAAATTCTTGAATTGCCTATATACCAATGCTAGGGGCATGGGTAGCAAACAAAAGGAACTGGAATTGCTCATTTATGAGCATAAATTCAATGTAGTTGGTATTAGTGGAACTTGGTGGGATGATTTGCACTATTGGAATATTAAAATCGATGGTTATCACCTATTTAGGAACAATTGAACGGGCAGAAGGGGAGGAGCAGTGTCATTCTATATAAAAAATGGCATTACTTGTTTCCATGTCACTGATAACTCATAAGAAATGATCTTGAATATTTATGGATCAATATCCTAATAGATAAACCGTAAAATGGGGTATTAGTTGGCGTTTGCTACAGACCATCAAATCACATTATGGAATAGTGGCCAAGGAGCTCACTGGACCATTAAGGTTGGTTTTCAATAAGTCTTGGAGCACTGGGAAAGTTCTGGGACACTGGAAGAATGTTAATGTACCAGTTCTTAAAAAGAGTAAGTGAGATCTGACAAAGTGGGTATTCACCCACAAAAGTTCATGCTCCAAAACGTCTGTTAGTCTATAAGGTGCCACAGGATTCTTTGCTGCTTTTACAGATCCAGACTAACACAGCTACCCCTCTGATACTGGGATGACTGGGGGAATTATAGGTCTATCAGCCTGACATTGATCCCAGGCAAGATAATATTATGGCTGCTGTATGACTCAATTAATAAAGAATTAAAAGGAGGGTAATGCAATTAATGCAAATCAATGGGTTTATGGAAAATGGACCATGTCAAATTAACGTCATATCTTATTGAGGAGATTTACAAATTTGGTTGCTAAAGATAATAGTGTTGATGTCATTTACTTAGATTTCTGTCAGGCATTTGACTTGGTCCTGCATGCATGATATTTTGATTTAAAATCTAGAATGATATAAAATTAACATGACACACAATAAATGGATTAAAAACTGGCTAACTGATAGTTGTCGAAATATAATTGTCAATGGAAAATTATCATCAAGTGGGTCTTTTTCCAATAGGATTCCATAGGGATCAGTTCTTAGCCTTACACTATTTAACATTTTTTATAAATGATCTGGAAGAAACCATAAAATCAACATGAGCACTGATACAGTTTTCTGTTGAAACAAAAATTAGAGGAGTGGCAAATAAGGAAGAGAACAGGTCACTGATTCAGAGCAATGTGGATCACTTGGTAAACTAGGCACAAGCAAAAAATATGTGGTTTTGATATGGCTAAATGTATACATAGAGGAAAAGGAATGTAAGTCATTCTTATAGAAGGGGAGAAATCTATCCTGGGAAGCAGTGATCTGAAAAAGATTTGAGGTGGTGAAGAATCAGCTGAACATGAGCTTCCAATGTGACGCTGTGGCCAAAAGAGCTAATGTGATCCTGGTATGCAAAACAGTAGGCTCTTGAGTAGGAGCAGAGAGATTATTTTACCTCTGCATTTGTCGCTGGTGTGACCTGTGCTGGAATACTGTGTCCAGTTCTGGTGCCCACAGTCCAAGAAGGATGTTGATAAATGGGAGAGGGTTCAGAGAAATGCTCTGAGAATTAAAGGATTAGAAACCTGCTTTATAGCAATAGACTCAAAAAGCTAAAGTCTATTTAGCTTAACAGAGAGAAGGTTAAGGGGTGACTTGATTTACGGTCTATAAATATTTACATGGGGAACAAATATTTTATAATGGGCTCTTCAGTCTATCAGGGAAATGTATGATCCACTGGCTGGAAGCTGAAGCTAGACTTGAAATGAGGTGTAAAATTTTGACAGTGTGGTAATTAATCACTGGAACAATTTACCAAGGGGCGTGGTGGATACTCCATCACTGACAATTTTTAAATCAAGATGTGTTTTCTAAAAGATCAGCTCTGAGAATTATTTTGTGGAAGTTCTGAGGTCTATGTGCTATACGGGAGGACAAATTAGATGATCACAGTGGTCCTTTCTGGCCTTGGAATCTATGAATATTTCACACAATCATAATCTACACAGCCATAATACATTGAGAAGATTCCCACAGGAAACTCTAGAAAAGATATGCAAGGAGGAAAGGAAGTTTATGAAGTATTGGAAAGTATTGAGTTGAATAAGCTTCTTCTGTGTTCCTTTTCCCTATTTCTTAATTCTCAGGAATGGAGAAAAATATTCTCCATTCATAACTAGGTGAAAGAATAAAAATACTTGATTACATAAAGATTGGGAAAGGGTGAATGAAAATTTAAAGAGAAATTTCCAGGTTTGACAAGCCTCCAAAAAATCTAGATGTTTATTCTGAAACGTGTCTGAAGATTGGTGAGAACTCAGTCTTTCCAGTCAAATTGACAGAGAGTATCATTGCTCAGCAGGGAATTCCCATGTTTACAATCTGTCTGTCAGGGCTGTTCTTGGGATCAATATATGTTAGGGACATTTTGAAAGCTGTAGCTTTACATTTTATCCATCATATTTTCCAAGAAGGACTAAAGAGTTTCATGGGGAAATGGGGTGCTCCCTTTCTCTATCCAGGCTACTTTCTAATGGTCTCACAGCTATTTGCCGTGGTATTTAATTCTGCCTTACTCAGTGTTGGTAGGCTTGATTGTGATCTCATATCAGTTTTTCACCCCTGCAACCTGATTGGCTTCATGGCGTTATTCCTGATTTACAGTGGGAAAAATGCTATTGAATCAAGTCTGACATGAAATAATGAAATAGACATTATGTTTTGTGAGACAGCTGGTACCAACTGTCCTATTATCAGTTGCTCAATGTGCTCTAAAAGTCAGTCACGCTATTAACCCTCTCAGGCATTTCAGAGACATTTTTGTCTGTATAAATATTGATTTATGTGTGTGTATGGAATAAGTTACATGCTCATTGTGACCCCCTTACCATGTCCCATAATGAAATAACTGCCTGATACATTTTTTTTCTTTTCATAATTTTTATTTTCTAAGGAGAAAAATAATCTATGTAGATGTAGTGCTTGTGATTACCACATTTATCAGGGATGTGATAATTATCAAGTTGTATGATAATCAAGAACGCTTTGGTAAACTGTACTGATGGGAATAAAAAGAGTCGTCTTCCCTGAGGAGCCTGTCCCTTAAACCCCCAAGCAATATTTAGGTCGGCCATCCATTACCCAGATTGTGAGCAGCAGGTGTTTCATCAAAAGGCCGTTTTGGTGAAGTTTTGAGACTGCACACTATGTAGGGTTTCCCATGCCAGCATGCTATCAGTTTGTGCCAGTGCACAGTGAGAAAACAATGTGAATTTAGAATCTATTTGCATTACGTTACATAGACTGAGGGTTTCTTCTCCTAGTTTCTTTGCTGCAAACAGGGTAGATTTAGAGGTTTATTCAGTTAAACTGTATTTTGCCCACTGGAAAATTGGAACACAGCTCCTATTTTGTACAATTCTAAATTGCACATTGCCTGCTTATGGGTTAAAAGGGGACTTGAGGCCCCTGAACTTTGCAAAGAGTTTCCAGACAGGAAATTTCATGCTTATTGAAAATTGTCTTTGAAGTTCTCTGCTAGAAAACTGACCCCCTAGTACATAATGAGCATTTGAATCTTAAATCTGTTGGGATCTGAACTGTGAAGCTAGCCTGCTGTATATTATGCTGGAAGGGGAATACAGTGCTAGATTCATTTAATTTGCCTTAGCATGAAATAAAATGGGTGCTTAAGAAAGGAAAAATCAGACAACCGTTCTTGTTCCTTTTAGTTAAATCAGACTCCTTACTGCAGCTCAGGAACAGGGACCGGTCAGTGCTACTGTAGTTTCCTTTTGGGAAGCAGGCAGAGGTTTTTTTTTGTTTTTTTTTTTCCTTTCCTAACCTCTGGTCTTCACTGCAGATTAAAGTAATGGTTCGTCAGAGCAGACAGAAAGAAACAAAATGTGAGAGAAAAGTCATAAAGGGAGGAGGGAACCTAGAGATAGGTAGAAAAAGAATATGCACTTGCAGGCATGCTGATTTTAAGTAAAATCCAACCAGACATCCAAGCCAGCTGCTAATTCTGGTCTTATTAGGCCATGTCTACACTGCACAATGAAGTCAACTTAATTTATGTTGGCATATAGCTGCTGCAGTAATTACATTGTTTGTGCATGTCTACTTTCCTTGTGTCAGTAGTGCATGTCCTCACCAGAAATGCTTTTATTAATTGTACTATCAGTATGTGGCATTGTGGGATGGCTCCGGAAAGCCAGTAATAGTCAACATAAGCAACACAGTATCTACACTGACACTGTGTTGATGCGACTATAGTGACCTTGACTCCACGCCACTTGTGGAGTTTCAGTTATTAAGTTGGCATAGCCAGACAGTTACAGTGGCAGGAGCAAAACGTAAGTGTAGATCCTTCCATGGTTAGGTCTATGTAAGCTGCTTTGCATTAAACTAACTCTGTAGTGTAGACAAGACCTTACTTGAAGAATGATATGCAGTCCCTTCTACAGTAGCCAGGTGGACTGGAGTACAGTTCTGAGTTTGCCATATCAGAAGGACTCTAGTATTTTAACTTCAGCAAGTCACTCTAGAGAGAACCCCTCACACTCCTGACTTACGGGTTCCAGGGGTAGGGTTGGTAACATGATAACAGGAGTCAGACAGCTAACTTGGCAACAAATTTACTGAATACAGAACTAATTTAATGATACTAGTGGAAGAACAGGAGAAGCGGATCTCAGAGCAAGTGGCTGATGCATAAGCCAGTTTGATCCAGTGATACTGTTCTAACCATGTCCCCAGCTGGTCACCTGCAACACAGAGAATGCATCTGAAAAAAAAAATTGGGAGGGAGGGGGGAGAGACTTGACTACAGTGTACTGGTATCTCCATGGGAGACAGATTCTTGGTAGTCAGTGACTTTTCAATCTAGGAGAAAAAATTGTAAGGCAATTCAATAGTTGGAAGCTGAAGTTAGACAAATTCAGGCTAGAAAGGAACAATTTTTTATCAGGGAGGATAATTAACCACTGGAACTATTTACCTAAAGGTGTGGTGGATTCTCCATCACTTGAAGTCTTTAAATCAAAACTACATCTCTTTCTACAAGGTATGCTCTAGATAAAACAGACATTAGGTGCTGGATACAGGAATTACTGGTGAGGTTCTGTGGCCTGTGAAGTACGTTAGACTAGAGGGTCACAATGGTCCCTTTTAGCCTTAATATCTGTGATCTATGAAAAAGCCAAATGAACAATGGGAAAGGAAATGATAATATAAACCTGGAAATGTACCAGGTAATGTAGCTAACATCTGCTGCTTATTGCCTGAGAAATTTTGGTTGTTAAAATCTGTACGTTGATGCAAAAGGGGAGACCATTTTTGAGGTGCAGCATTGTGTAAAATGCAAGACCATTTCTTTGCTCTCTATTGATATAATTTATCTATGTTGTCTCCATCCTTGTAGATCTCCAGTGGTTCCCCTTTTGCTTCAGGACCCAGTCAAATATCTCCTGCCATGCTTTTAAGATCCTTTGTGGACTTCTACACTGTTCTTTATGCACCTTAGGGACAGTTCTTCCATCTGCCTCAGTGGCAAGGGAATTCTGACCTCTCATCTCACCTTTCTTCCCTGTTCACTCCTCCTTCCATTCAAAAACCTCTGGGCTCTGCATATTCCTGCAAGATTTTTCCATAGGCTCAACATAGCACCTGTCACCTTGGACCTGTCAACCTCTTGGGGGTCACCAGGTTGTTGAATTGCAGATGCTCTTGCTAGTTCTGGTTATCGGAACATATTCTAGTTAGCCCTTCAGATACATGCTTACTGTCAGTTTAGGTGCAGCTCTCATGGGAAGCTCTGTATATTGCTACTCATGTCCATTTACTTCCTTAGTCTTTGTCTCTGACTAAGTTCCATTCTTAAGATGTAGCTGTAGCCTCCAGGTTAAAGCCACTCATGTAAGCAAAACATTAGAGCATATATTACTGAATTTATCCTCTCATTAGCCCTGTATGTTAGAGAAGAATTATTGTCTGCATTTGACAGAGGGAGGATCTGAGCCAACGATGCACAGGAAGTATGTAGCGGTGCTGGTAACAGAACCCTGTTCTCCTCTGTCTTTGGCCAGTGTCTTAACTACACAGCTATCCTTGCTAGCTTGCCTTCTTTGCTTTGCTTTCCATGGTCTTATCACTGTAGCTGTAAGAAACTTCTCCTCTTTAGCTTCTAGTATCAGAGGGGTGGCCGTGTTAGTCTGGATCTGTAAAAGCAGCAGAGAATCCTGTGGCACCTTATAGATTAACAGAGGTTTTGGAGCATAAAACGAAACGAAAACGAAAGCTCATGCTCCAAAACGTCTGTTAGTCTGTAAGGTGCCACAGGATTCTCTGCTGCTTCTTTAGCTTCTGCCATCCTGAGCACTTGGATCACATCCTGAACAGCCTTCCTTGGAGACTGAGCACTTTCAATTCCCATTGACAATGATGGGACCTTAAGGGTGTCCAGAATGCCATACCTCTCAGATTCTGGCCCTGTCTGTTTTCTTGCAGCTGCGAATACGTCTCTTATACTTTATTTTCCTCTATTAACTCTCTCCCCCTCTGCTGTTTATTATTTACTGTAACTCACTATTATTGAACTCAGTAAATCATTTCTCCATGCAGTTGGCAAGATACATGCTAATTAAATTGTATTCTGTTGGATTATTAATGATCTGCCCTGCACACGGACTCAAAATTTTTTCTAATGGAAACCTATTATACTGGTCTGTTTCCCATGCTGTTCATTGACATCTGCTGATGGCAGTATTTTTTCCAACTGTACTGTATTTATGAAAAATTGCACTGAGTATCCAAGCTACTCAGACCCCACAAGAGTTTTTATTAATATACAAGTAGAAAACATTGCAGTAGGGAGACCATATGAGAAGAAATTATATTTAATGACACCACTGCTCCACCATCTGTCAGAACAAAATGTGAATACTGCTACCTAGAGAGTGCCAGTTTATGATGGTTCAGGCTATTGGGATGCCAGAGAGTGAGATTTCTGAGAGTATCCTTTTATTAGTACACAGAAAGATGAAAAATGGTCCCGTAATGTTCTCATCAAGCTAGTTATTTGTCATTTACAGGTAAGGCTACCTGTGCTCCATTTTAAAGAGCCCAACTGCTACATTATCCCTCAAACACTGTTACTCCAGCAATTGTCCAAAGAACTAAATTTTCATAATGAGGTATGGAAGAGCATTTGTTTTTAATTACTAAAGATAAATTTGAAGCATAACATACTCTCTATTGTGTTAATGGAGTTGCATGGTGAGATACACAGTGTACTGGGATCACACATGCATGCTGAGATGGCATAAAAATCTGTTTAATAATGCAACTGTACGTTCTGTGCTGATAGCACTTTCCATGCAAGGAACTCGAAGTGCTTTACGGGCATTAACTGATGAAGCTCCATGAGGTATGATGAATTAATCTTCGAACTGATGCGTGGCACCCGTCAGCAGCACTGCCCATCTGAGCAGTGCACACTGGGCCCTGCATCTCCTCAAGGGCCCCTCCCACGGTTGTGTAAGAAAAGTGCTGCACTGCTCCCCCGCCCCCAGTTCCTTTGTAGTGCTCATGGACAGCTTCGGAACTCCCTGTGTGGTTCTGCTCACATTTTTTTCTGACATATTTAGCTCTTAGTTTCATTAATCCTGTAAATAGTTAGCAGTTTGTGTACCCTTTACTTAAGCTTTCTTTACTGTTTTCCATTTTTATTTCTAGTTTGCTAGTTACTTGCAGTGCTGAGTCACCAAGGTCATGTAGCACTTTCTGGGCTTCAAGCAGTGCCCTTTGTGTGAGGCATTGCTTTCTAATAGTGACTCCTCACACACGTTGTTTGCTGTGTCTCAGGCCTGGTCTACACTATGCGTTTAAATCGATTTAAAGAGCGTTAAATCGATTTAACGCTGTACCCATCCACACTACAATGCCCTTTATATCGATATAAAGGGCTCTTTAAATCGATTTCTGTACTCCACCCCGACGAGAGGAGTAG
>NC_133778.1:75428254-75432369 GCF_003597395.2 Chelonoidis abingdonii
GGATAGCTACGGAAGAGCTACCCACAATGCAACGCTTCAGAAATCGACGTTAGCCTCGGACCATGGACGCACAACGCCGAATTACTGTGCCTAGTGTGGCCGCATGAAATCGAATTTATAATATCAGTTTTATAAAACCGATTTTAGCTAATTTGATATTATCTTGTACTGTAGACGTGGCCTCAGTTGCTTGGTTATCAGACCTCCTGGGAGAACAGGCTTCCCAAGGCATTAGCCAGCTCATTGTCCTGGCTGGGCCAGGCTATTCAATTAATGATGGTCCTTAATGACTGTTCCATTCAGGGGAAGACACCCAGGTGCCAGTCCCTCTTCCCTAACACAGCAGACATGATGCAAGGATACAGTGAAAGACAACCATAAACATACAGACAGTGTTCATAAAATCAAACTGGCATTCATAAATTCACACAGGCAGATTGCAAAATGGTCACATATGCTCTAGGGAGCCACGTCAGTCCCAGGATATTAGAGAGACAAGCTGGGTGAGGTAATCTCTGTTATCAGACCTATACCAGATTGTAGTGGGTGACACTCACCTCTCGCAAGTGCCCCTTTGGTACAATGTGTGTATCTGCACTCAGTTTCTGGTAGGTCTTCGGTGACTCAGCCCTCCAGTTGAGTCACATGCAGTCAGTAGGTGAAATAAAAATCAACCCCTTTCCAAGGTACAATTCCAAAGGGAGCCTCTCTCGGTGCCCTCTGTCATGTCTCTTGATCTACAGCCCTATCCCAGGGCTCAATCCTCAATCAGTCCAATGGGGCCTATCACAGTACCCTAATTCGAACTGTCTCAGCCCTTTCTGGGCTCTCTCAAGTTGTCCTGCTCCAGTATGGAGCAGTGCCCCAGAGCTCTCCAGGTGCCCTTTCTGGACCTTTTTGTCCTGCTGGGCCCCTAAACAGTTCAGTTCCCCTTGTGGGGTGCATCAAAGCCCAGGCCACTGCCCCACAGACTAATGTGGGGGACCCAGGCCCGTCCACTACTCTGGGCCCCAGCCTAGGGAACCTATAGACAGCCGACATCCACCACATCCCTTTATCTAAGCTGCATTGCTGCTATGATTCCCAGGGACACTTCCCCTTGGCCCCAGCACATTTATCACCCTACCTCAGGGCCTTGTCCTGGCTGAGTCCCAGCAGCCAGCCAGGAGCTCCTTCTTGCTCCTCCCCACTGCCCAGTCCCAGCCAGCCACTGCTCTGTCCAAGGTCCTTCAGTCAGCCAGCAGTATCATCTTCACTCCTCTGGCTCCAGGCAGCAACTATTTTTATTCTGGCCCTGCATCTCTTTTTATATTAGCCTGCTGGATCCTGATTGGCTGCTCACTGCATCCCCTTTTCTGATTGGCTACGTCACACACAGCCACTGTAGGCAGCTTGGAGGACACTCTTCACTGCCCCTTTCTGGGATGGCATGTGGCAGAGCCATCAGGCCTCCAGCAGAGGCCACAGGGCTCAGTCCACCCAATCACAAAAATATTACCTCACCGACCTTGTCGCTTACATATGATCTAGCTCAATCAGAAGTTATGGCTTGATAAGAGGCATCACTCAGCAGTATTCTATAGCTTTAATTATGTATGATGTCAGCCTGGTCTTAAAATCCATAGATTTTGTAATTAAAACTGGGTGAATCAGGGGAGGGGAAATTATTCATTATTTTAAGTTGCGTTTTAATTCAGCCATAAAGCTGATCATAATTTTTCAAATTTAAAAGGTGGATGAAGTTTCAGACATTTGAAATGAATTGGGAAAATAGTAATCAGCAAAAGCTGAAACAACGTGTTCACAACATTCCTCTTCTGTTTGTCAGGCAACCATAGAGCTGACAAGAAAAATTTCAGGGGAGTTTAAAACTGAAAATAAATCAAGGACATTTGAAAAAAAATCATTTAGGTTTTATTTTCCCCATGAACATTCACATAAGTGTCTTGTTCACACAAACATTTGAGGAGAAACCTGTACTAGTGTTTGTGGAAATATGCCTGTATCTGGGATAAGCGTCTTTGCTTATCTAGATGTATATTTGTGCCAGCTGCTTCTCTTTCTTTCATTCCCTGTCTCCTCAGCGCCCTTCATCTTCTGTTGCTATTCTCACATGTGGGTTTGTGCAGAGACCGTGTGGTTTAGTTGATGCAATATCCTAGGTCTCAAAACCAGGCCTGTGAGGACACAGACAGCTGTCATTTCCTGGCCCCCACCCAATGTACTGTGTGGTGTCTAGAGGACAAAAACCCAAAAATTGGCAACAAGGATGGGATTCTACCAGGAATAGAGTGGGAAAAGACTGACTGCCAAAGTCACTGGAACCTAAAGGAGAATCAGAGTTAGGCCTAGTATATTTATATGCAGATCTGTAAAAAAAAACAACAGGTATTTAATACTCAACTGTGTAGTGTGGTTCCCTCACATTTTTAATGCTGTAACAAGAGTAAGGACCCAGCACAGTGTTTAGAAACATTTAAAGAATTCTTTTGATGACATGCAAAGAGGTATGAGATCACTTGAGTTTCCATTAGCTGTGCTGGCTCTGCCGACCTGGCAGGAAAAAAAAAGTTATTTTTCTTATTATAGTAAGCAGACGAGACTGAATACAACCAGAAACTGATCTGGTGAGAAAGGAGCTGCCATCTGTACAGTCTTTCCTCTAACTTGACTACATTGAATGTATTAGCACGTGTGTTTATTCCCTGAAAATAAAATGAATCAAGTTTGGTTAGCTTCCCTTCCTGGAATTATTTTCTTCATTCATGAGAAATGTTCACCAACAAAAAGAAAAAAGCTTGACATACTATTCCAATTTACAATCGAATGATAGTATTTTAATGCTACAAACCAAGCCCAAATTTTGCACAAGAGCACACAGAATTTTGAAATCTTTTCTTCGAAATAATTCTTATGATTTTGAAAGTGTAGTGGCCAAAAAAACCCACCTGACTTTCATTGATGCAATGCAGCAGGTGTTAAATCAAAAGTTATTTAAAAGAATTCTGATTCCATTTAAGTCCAAATTTGGGGGTTCACTGAGTATTTTAAAAAAGGAATTTTCTCTTCAGTTTAAAGCAGCACTTTACAGTGACAGCAAAGCCTCTAGAAATCTCGCTAGGACTTTAAAGCTTTAGTGGTTTTAGTGGCCACCAACCAAATGTGTGATTAAAAAGAATTTTTCAGGCTTTGTATTTGAAGATGAACAACCTACAAAGCATTAGAATAATAATTTGTATTCTTCTAGTATCTTAGGATTTCAAATCACTTTGGAATCATGAATAAATTCAGCCTCAAGGCCCCTCCATGGTAGGCAGAAGCATTACCTGAAAGAAACAGGCAATATGATTTATTGTGTCATAGATTTCACAGAGTTTGAGGCCAACAGGGACCACCAGATCATCTTGTCTGACATTCTGTATATCAGAGGCCACTACCCACCACTTAGTGCCCTCACATTAAGCCCAACCAGCCAGTGAATAGGACACTAAACTATTGTGTGCCACAGGCAAGGAACAAGACTGCGGTGCACCAGTGCGCGAGACCTCTGCAATGGCAAGGAATTGATTAAGTGAGATATACTCTGATGATCCCAGCAACTCAATCTGAAAAGGAAAGAAAAAAAAAGAAACAAGATGACTGCCAATCAGACCCCTACCCTACCATGAATCAGGTAATTAATCTAAACTCTTCTTGCCTCACATACCTTCATGGCAATAATTATTACTTTGGACAGGCCTCTTTTCTGTTTCTAGGTTCATTCTGGAGCCAGCTAGATGAAGGTTTTCCCCCATCAAGAGTCCTTGGTGTGGAAAATGTCTTGCCTCCAAGAAGCTCCCAACACTCTATTGCTGATTTTAAGAGAGAGTTGGTCAAATTTCTGAATATGATTGTATGCCGGAGTTCCCTGTGATAGTGGGTGGCACTGCTCAACAGCCTTATGGCTCACTTCTGGTTTATGTCTTATGTTTCTAAGAACACATGCTCTAATAAAAATATAACATTAGGGATCTATTATCGACCACCTGACCAGGACAGTAATAGTGATGATGAAATGCTAAGGGAAATTAGAGAGGCTATCAAAATTAAGAACCCAATAATAGTGGGGGATTTCA
>NC_133778.1:75434525-75481510 GCF_003597395.2 Chelonoidis abingdonii
ACACAGCGCACAGTCAACTTGTGGAACTCCTTACCTGATGAGGTTGTGAAGGCTGGGACTATAACAATGTTTAAAAGGGAACTGGATAAATTCATGGTGGCTAAGTCCATAAATGGCTATTAGCTAGGAAGAGTAAAGAATGGTGTCCCTAGCCTCTGTTCATCAGAGGATGGAGACGGATGGCAGGAGAGAAATCACTTGATCATTGACTGTTAGCTTCACTCCCTCTGGGGCACCTGGCATTGGACACTGTCGGTAGACAGACACTGGGCTAGATAGACCTTTGATCTGACTCGGTATAGCCGTTCTTATGTACATGCTTCAGGATTTCAGCTGGCCACCTGCAGAGGTCAGGAAGGGATTGCGTTCACCCCAATGTATTCTGGGAGATTTTTTTTTAAAAATCTTCTTCCTCTGAAGACAGGGAGGACCAGGGTTCTGAAGTGGCACCAAGCATTCTCTCTCTCTCTAACAGATGCTTGACTGGCTGGCTCTTGCTCACATGAGCAGGGTCAAGCTGATCATCATATGTGGGGATTGGCAGTGACCCTGGAGGGGTTTTGCCTTTCTCTGCAGTGTGTGGCTCTAGGTCACTTGCCAGGGTTATCTGTGTATGTCTCACTTAATCATTCTCCTGCCATTGCAGGGGCCTCAGGCACTGGTGCACCGCGGTCCCTCGTCTTCTCTAATTATGGCACATCATAGCCTAGTTTCCTGTGGGCTGTAATACTTTTGTCTCAGTTCAGTTGTTGGGTTTAGCCTGTGGCTGAAAAATTCTAAACATTTCATTGTTTTTGCTTCAAGATGACTTTTTGTTTCAAAAGGTTCTTGTAGTTAATTAAAAAAATAAAAAATATTGAAAAATGCTCAAAATAAAAAAAATGTTCCTTGGTGTCCAGCAAAATATTTCTTCCGACTTGAAACAATTTTTTTCAACTTTTCAAGTCGCTAAAACTTCTGAAATATGTTGATTTTTCAGAATTGTTAGGGAACCAAAAAATCCATCATTCACACAGCTCTAGATAGGGTTAAAAAAAAAAAGAAGGGCTATAAACCCTTAAGCGTTAGAGAATAATCTAACTTCTAACGGGGAAGGCTAGGAAGAGGAATCAGCAATAGGGTTCTTTCAACCTTCCCCTGAAGCATTTGCTACAGGAAAGTCTGAAAGTGCCTATTAGATGTTCTCTGATCTGGCATGTCAAATCCTAACTGAACCCATCGATTGGCAGGTGCATTGACTGATGGTCACTGGGGTTTGCTTTTATGCCAGGTACTTTGTAGGGTGTCTTGCTGTGAGGTTTGGGAATATTTTATATTTTGCTTTGTGCACCGCATTCATATGCCCTCAGATAAGGTCTCTTATAATTTGATTAAATAAAATACATAAACATTCTAGAGGTTTCCGGGAGTCTGCCTTAGGCACTCAACATGTCTTTGGTTTAAGGTACCATGCAATTGTCATCTAGCTAGCATGAATGACAGGATTGCCAGCAGCAGGGGAGTGGTTGCTGCTTGCACCCTAGATAATGGCTGGCACAGGGAACATCTTAGAACAGCTGTTGTTTCCTTGCTTGGTCTATCATCTCATTTGGAAGAAAGACTTGAACTTCAGTGTCCTCCATCCCAAATGAGTATCCTAACCAATTAGCTATTTTGGGGTAGGAAGGGAGTATGGGTGTCTCTCTCCATGAAAATGTTGAAAAGGTTCAGTTTTGTTCTACACTGGAATGAAAACAAACAGATATCAGAACCTTGACATTTTTAACATCATAGAAGTCTTTTCTTCCAGGCAGCCCTACCTATATGGTCCTTGTCAATCTAGCCTCTGTGGGAATACTACACTGTAATTAGACACCCGCAGCTAGCCTGTGTCAGCTGACTCGGGCTCAGGCTAAGGGGCTGTTTAACTGCGGTGTATACATTAAGGCTTAGGGTGGAGCCTAGGCTCTAGGACCCTGTGAGATGGGCTGAAGCCCGAGTCTGAACATCTACAC
The DNA here is from genome assembly GCF_003597395.2 of Chelonoidis abingdonii. Classification (NCBI taxonomy): domain Eukaryota; kingdom Metazoa; phylum Chordata; order Testudines; family Testudinidae; genus Chelonoidis; species Chelonoidis abingdonii. The sequence goes on from NC_133778.1 coordinate 75,436,520, forward strand.
TGCAATTAAACAGCTCCATACCCTAAGCCCCAAGAGCCCTAGTCAGCTGGCACAGGCCAGCTGTGGGTGTCTAATTGCAGTGTAGACATACCCTGAGTTTCTCAGTACCATTAAATTGGCTATATTCTCCCAACCTTTCTGTGCATTAGGCAGATAATATCCCCATTTTACAGATGCAGCACAGGGGTAAATATAGCACAAGAGCAATTGAATGACTTGCCACTCAGAAAAGTTAAGGCTGATCTGGGAGTTGAACCCAGGTCACCTGAGTCCCAGTCTAGTGTCTATGAGACCATCTTTCTTACCCTACCTTTAATATTCTCCTAGAGATACAATCCTCTTCTATAGGCAAGACTGCTTCCTACTGAACTGAATTAAGACCTACCAGAGAGGACGTTTGCATGAATTGTTACAGAGACATCATTTTCTATTAAATTTCTGATGCCCTTGAAACAAATTCCTATCACAGGGAATATGTTCTCTCTCAGTGGAGCAGTTTCATCCCTGATTTGTATATGAAACATGAAAGCAACCTAACAGGTACAGGCCACATTGAATCAAAGACACTCTCACTTCTTTCTGCTCACTCTTTATGATGCAATTGTGAATTATGTTCTCCCTCGCTCTCTTCTTTTTTTCTACTTGTAATTAGAGGGCAAAGCAGATGGTGGTGGCTAAGTTTAAAGTGACATCTTCATTAAAATACTATTCAGTGTGCTGCCAAGTGACTGTGAGCGCCAACAGAGAAATATTTTTAATGATGGGCAAACTTCAGAAGATTTAGAGGTTCAATCTGGAGAAGCATCTGAAATTTCACATGTGATTCTAGACACGTCAAAACCTCTGAGGCCTGGAAGTTAGATTGGCAAATTTCTCAAGCACTAGACTAGGAGATTAATCCAGCCCTGACACAGCTTCCATCTGTGACCCTTGGCAAGTCACTCAGGCCAAAGTTTTATTATTACTATTAATTATTACAGTAATGCCAACCCCACAGGTACAAAAATCATGAGTGAACCCTCCCCCCCAAAAATCATGAGATTGGTTTAGGATCTCATGCACTGCTACAGGCTGGGGACCAACTGGCTAAGCAGCAGTTCTGCAAAAAAGGACCAGAGGATTACAGTGAATGAGAAGCTGGATATGAGTCAACAGCGTGTCCTTGTTGCCAAGAAGGCTAACAGCATATTGGTAGGAGCACTGCCAGCAGATTGAGGGAAGTGATTATTCTCCTCTATTCAACACTGGTGAGGCCACATCTGGAGTATTGAGTCCAGTTTTGAGGCCCCCACTACTGAAAGGATGTGGACAAATTGAAGGAAGTCCAGTGGAGGGCAAGGAAAATGATTATAGAAAATGGGGCACATGACTTATGAGGAGAGGCTGAGGGAACTGGGTTTATTTAGTCTGCAGAAGAAAAGAATGAGGGGGGATTTGATAGCAGCCCTTCAACTACCTGAAGTGGGGTTCCAAAGAGGATGGAACTAGAATATTCTCAGTGGTACCAGATGACAGGACAAGGAGAAATGGTCTCAAGTTGCAGTGTGAGAGGTCTGGGTTGGATATTAGGAAAAATGTTTTCACTAAGAGGGTGGTGAAGCACTGGAATGGGTTACCTAGAGAGGTGGTGGAATCTCCATCCTTAGAGGTTTTTAAGGCCCAACTTGACAAAGTCCTGGCTGGGATGATTTAGTTGGGGTTGGTCCTACTTTCAGCAGGAGGTTGGACTAGATGACCTCTTGCGGTCTCTTCCAACTCTAATCTTCTACGACTCCTCTTCCTCTCCACAGCTCCTGGGGTTGGAGAGCTGTCAGTCTATCCCTCCCTCATCACTACCCTCTGCATCCCTGCTAGGCTTCCCTTCAGTTCCCAATCCTCCTCTGCCTCCTGCTCTCTACCTCCCCCTGCCCCTAATCCCTTGAAACCCCTAAATCTGCCTCCCGATCCCCCTTGGTCTCCTTATGTACCTTTTACAGAGTCTCTGCTACCTCACAGTTTCAGTCAACAATAGTGTGGCGGCCATTTTGCCTGTAGGCATGTTTCAGTTTCACTGGAAAAAGTGGGAGGTGGCAGCCATCTTTATTTGAGGACACCTCACTTCCAGATGCAGATAGATGATAGGGGGGAAAAAAGCAACCACCTTGCTGGCTTCAGCCTCATCTACAGTAATGGGACAGGGCAGCTATTTTGAACATGGGAAAATTGTGTGTTAAAGCTGCCTCTCATCACACTTTCATGAAATAGGTATAACCACACCACCAATCACCAGACTCATGATGAAGTTGCAAGAGTGTATAGTATACTGCATTTATACTATAAGAGCTTTAAAGGTCTCAACCAAGTTGGACCGCCAAGTGCTAGGTACAGTACAAATATAATAAATCACAACCCCAGAGAATTTACAAAAATATAACGGGGGGGATGAGATAATCAAGTGGGTCGGGGGGATCCTGTGGGGTGGAGGAGGGGGGCATCAGGATAACAAAGGGCCAGGTTCTCCACTCATGTAGACCAGTGCAACTTCATTGGCTTCAAAAAAGTTAATCCTGATTCAGGATGTTGCAAGAAAGAGGGGACCAGACCCAAGAGGTTTCCCCACCCTCTTTTATTTTGCTAAAGTATTAAGGGAGAGGCTATTGGGGGCAGGGGTAGGGAATGAGAAACTGTCCTTTCACCCAGCACATGCTTCTCTGGCACAGAGGACACAGGCCCTCCGAATGTTGTGCCCCTTCAATAAAAATTTCTTGAGCAGGAGATGAGAGAAGGCTCCTGGTAGTTTCTAAATGCTTGTGCTGCACTTCTGTGATGCATGTAATTAGGAATGGTTAGAGAGGGGCTGATCTTGCCATATTTCCATCTGGGATGCAGCAATCAATGTACTAAACAGACAGTGATATTGGGGATACATAATGCTGAGCTCCACAAGCTGCATTTCTGGACATGGGTTCCAAGGTGACGAAGGCCTTTATTGTTAAGGTCTGGGCTACTAGACTATCCCTCTCTTTGTGCCATATTAGGACAATAGTAGTCAGCAGAGGGGACCGAGCCAGAGTTCCTTGTGCAGTTGGCAGTGTATTCTCTGTAAAGGCCTTCATCTCTGAACGATGCTTTCCCTATTTGGTCCACCAGTACCTGGATCTTCTAACTGTCTGAACCTGCTGCAAATCTCATCTCTTTTCTTCTGGTGTTTGGGGAAGGTGAAGGGCAAAATTTCAAAAGGATAATTGAGGAGTCCAGAAGGATTACCTCTTGTGATAAGATTTGATTATAATTGCACGGGCAGTGGCTGTAAGTGGTTCAATGCGAGTTCCTAATCATTGTGGATTTTACATTTTCAGGCACACCAGTTTTTGAGATGGGCACTGTTTTCATATGTATTTGATAAGTCAAAATTAATTAACTGTGCTAATGGCAGTCACAATTTTAAATAGAAGGAATATCTGTTCTCACCAGAGGCACCTTTCCTAATGGTAAAATGGTTAAATGACCCTTTTAAGGTACCCATTGTATCATGCCTCTAACCTCAGCCCCAAATAACATGGAGAGAAAATTATCCTCTATTGCTGTGATGTCCGCCTAAGGTTAAGGTGAGATTTTGAAACACTATCACCTCTTGTTTTGAATAAGAAGATTAGGTTCAGCTTGGGTTTATACTTCAACTTTGTATTCCCAAAGCCTCATGGTGATCTTTACAATTCCCCAGTAAGTGTATTTACTTACTTTTTTTGTAATAAATAGACAAGGTTAAAGTCGCAAGAGTTTATAGTATACTGTGTGTATACTATGAGCAGTTTAAAGGTCTTAACCAGGTTGGGCCTGGTGCTATTTTTATGGGGAAAACTGTCTTATTTTTTAAAGTTTGGGTTTTTTTTAAAAGCAAATATCATTATTTCCCCATTATTTCTTCTCCACCATTGCTCATGACTCCTCCTTTGCCTTCTTTCTTCTCTTACTAAATTCACTGTCATTTTTTCCTTCCTCTCTTTTGAAAATGATGAGTGGAATGTGTCTCAGATACCCACAACAATAGCATGCAACCCACAAATGAACCAGAGCTAATGGGGAAGAGAAGCAGGTGGCATTGTTTCCAGACTTCTATTCCTAAATAGCTATGAGCAGCTCTGAAATCTACATTTGCTATTGGTCAAGAACTATTGTAAACTATAGGACTGGCTATTTAGGGCTTGATGCTTGCTCCAATCTAGCAAAGTTCATGCTTAAGTTTAAGCACATGAGTGGCCCCATTGCAGTAAGATGCAGTTATAACGAGGATGGTCTAATAAGCTGAATAGAATGGAACAGAATTGAAGTGAATGAGACTTGTAAAGGGCTTAAAGTTAAGCACGTGCTTAAGTGCTTTTTGTGGATCAGGGTCAGAATGCTTAGCACCTGGCAAGATTGAGCCCAAAGAGAAGAAAGTGAATAGGTAACTATAGAGGGCATGGTGGTACTTTGGCACGTCTTGTGGTCCAGTTTGGTTGGGGGAATAGTAAGGTTCAGGGTTTGGGCCAGTTAGTTAGCCCTGAAAAAAAACTAGCAGAGGTGAGTCAATGGAATGGAGCAAGTAGGTGCAGTTTGTCCCACTGTTTTTCAACCCCAAGAGCTGTCTGTGAACTGTCATTACTAATGGCCCATACTGCTACTATGTGATTTCAGTAAATCAATACCCACACCTCCATTTGTCATTGTGGATATAATCCATCATGCCATTTGGTTGGTCTGGGCTGCAAAGAGGATGAGCGGGGATAGATAAATAACTCACCTCCCTCCTCATAAATAAGCTCTTTAAACACGAAGCAAGACCGGCTTCTCTTGTATTGATCCAGATATCCTTTTTCTGCTTTCCACCACTCTGTCTTCCTCTTTAGTGTAACATGGAAGCTCTGAGCTATTCAAACTAACTGAAGGTCATGACTATGTTGATGCAGCAATGCGAAAATGAGTCAGCTCCAGCCGGCCAGCTAGGACTAAGAGAGAGCCCATCTTCCCTAAAGAGTCGGTGAAGAGATGTAATTGTGTGGTATATGGTATAGATCTGAGATATTAATTTATTGAGGAGTTAGATGATAAGCCCTTCCTTACAGATTAGTTTGCTCATATTTTCCCAAGCCAGAGTTTTGCCTAGTAAGGCCCTATGTTAGCAAACTCTTGCTGCAGAGATTCCATAAGTAAATTTCAGTGTCACAAAGACCAAATCAGCTGCGTTAGAGGAACCTCAATGAGCAGAACACCACCAATGGTTTTCATTATTACCATAGTACTGAGAGCTGCCAACTTTGAGCATGGTCCCTGTGACAGGGTTAGGACTCACCACCACGGTACCTCCTACTTGTTGTCTCAGGGAATGAACTCAGTCCAGCGGAGTGCCCTCTCCTGGTGGTGTCCCACCCATTGTCTTTCCCTTGGTTGGTGTCTGAACCCACATTGCTCCCCAGCTTGTTGCATCCTCTTCAGAACCACTGCCCTCTAGCAGTGCCCCTTAGTCCATCCACACCCCCTTCTGGGGCGTGGAGGTGATCAGCAGTCTTTCTACGCCCCAGCCACCATGTCCAACCACACCCCCAAAGTCTAATTCCTCCTGTCAGGGATCTGGCATAGTCTGTGTTGGTCGCTCCCCACGGCCGATGGCTGGGTGTACTGCAAGGGGGGGACCCAGGCCCACCCTCTAGTCTGTGTCCCAGCCCAGGGACCCTCCAGTGTCAGCCACACAGTCCTCCTTCGCTCCCCTCATCTGTCTGCTTCCCTGGGCCGCTTTCCCTACAGCCCTTTGCACCTGCTATGCCCTTCCCTTCAGGGCCTGCAGCCTGGCAGACTTCGGGCTAGAGCTCCCTTCTGCTCCCTGAGCCCAGCCAGCACTGCGCTGTCCACCATACTAGTCTCCTTTTTCTGGAGATAGACCTTCCCCTGCCAAAGGTCTGGGACAGACAGACTGCTCCCTTCCTGGGCAGCCTTTATATAGGGCCAAGCCAAGCCCTGATTGGCTGTCTCCAATCTTGGCTCCAACTGGCTCCCAATAAGCCCTTTTCTAATTGGCAGCCCATCTGTGTAGGCACACTGGCCTGCTGCAGCCTACACTCTCAGGGAGTGGAGCAGCTGTCCCACTACGGTCCCATTTTTCTAGGCAAGAAGGAAGTAGTTCCCACACAAAAGAGCATCCAATCTAAATTGACATGGAGTGGGAGGAAGGATATACATTCCCATTTTACTGATGGGAAACTAAGGCACAAGGGAGGTTAAGAGACTTGTCCAAGGTCAGACAGAAAGCTATGGGCAAAGCTGGGAAATGAACCTTGCTCTTCTGAGTCCCGGCCTAGAGCCTTCACTACAAGAAGATTCTTCTTCAGTGATGTGGGTCTAGGCACAATCCATCCATGCTTACACTGGATGACAAAACAAGCACATGATCTCTCCCATATTGAACTGAATGGAAACAGTTCTCATCCTACGAATATTTTTGAGAGTTTGAAATCCCCTTCCACCATCTTGAATCACGATGAAAAGTAAAAATCATGAAAATATCCATGAACCAAAAATCCATGTTTTGTTTCAAAAGTTTGGAAACATTTAATTTCAATTTTGATGCCCCTCCCCCTTTTAAACTTTTTTTCCTTCAGGCTAATAGCTTAGATTCCTGAACAGCATTATATTTCAAATCAGAAAACCAGAATATTTCATATTGAAAATGCCAATACATTTCATTTTGACAATTTTGAAAAACTTTTTTCTCAAAAATTTTTTGAGTTGGGAAATTCACTGAACCTGACACTGATTTGGGAACTGTTCAATGAAGAAGCATGGTTGGATGGAAGAACAATTATTTAAATACATATACAGAGATATACCTATCTCATAGAACTGGAAGGGACCCAAAATGGTCATTGAGTCCAGCCCCCTGCCTTCACTAACAAGACCAACTACCAATTTTTCCCCAGGTCCCTAAGTAGCCCCTTCAGGGATTGAATTCACAACTCTGTTTTTAGCAGGCCAATGCTCAAACCACTGAGCTATCCCTCCCACTGTTGAAAAATATCTGACTATACTCCCATGACTCCAGTCACTAGCTCATTAAGATTTGCTTTAAAGGTTTATTGTGTTTCTATTTCATTGTGCTTGTTTTATTTGTACATAATTGCATTTGTAAATTGTTTTATGGAAACCCAAGTGCTTAGGGGATCAGGGATGCTCATAAAAAGAATATCTATATGATAGGAGAATTGGCATTAAAAACAGTGGCTGAATCATAGCAACCTACTGGTTAGAGAAGAGAAATGGAAAAAATCTGTTTGACTGAAAGATCTGTCTCCAGGCACATGCAGGGTTATTCCTCATATTATGGGTAAGGATTGAAAGAACCCTGAGGAAATTTGAGTCTGAATTAAGCTCTGCTGCAGACCAACACATTAGGGATAAATCAGTTCTTGCATTTTGGAGAAAGAATTAAAGGAAGGGGGGCAGGGAATCATAAATGATGTGAAATGAGACAGCAAACTGGTAAAAAGCCAATTGTCTTCCTCGTCAACACTCAGAGAGCCTTCAAAGATCCAAAAAAATCTCCTTTTGTTAATTTATTTGACTAAAAAGTGTTTACACTAGTAGCTTGTACAATGATTTGCTGCCAACGGAACCCAGAAGTCACGTGAGCATATTATTGCAAAACCTTTTCTGGAAAGGTGCAAGCAAGTCTCTGAGAGCCCCCTTTCAGGCCTGTCTAGTCCCAATTTCCCCAAATGGAGCAGCAATCACTTCCAAATTAAAAGCCCAGGGCAAAGAGAAGCCAGCACACATGAAGTAAATGCCATGTCCCTTTAATAAACTTCTGCCCAGGAAGCATTGCCACAAACAGTTCCTTAGACCAGGAACCATTTATAACAAGTGTTTCACTAGGGCCCAGATTGAGGTGTCCCAGACTTACAGTTCCCAAGTCTATGGATCAATTTAGACTTGTCTCCAACTGCCTCAAGGAACAACTGCTACCCCCCAGCAGGAAGCCAGCTGGCTGACAATACAATAAGCCAACAGCAAGATCAAGAAATGAAAGATCCGTGGAAACAGCAGAAGGATAAGAACAATTGGGCTGCCTCTAAATCATTGAAGATAGAACAAAGGAGACTTTAATTATGTTTGACAAAGGAAATTGCTGGAAAATTTTGCAAAATAAAATATCATTCAAAAGGTGAGAAGATTTTATTTGTAATTGCCCACTTTGATTTTTAAATGTCTTATTTTGTTTAGATTTAAGCATTTTTTTCTATCATGCACACATGCATACACACATATGCTGAGCAGCAGTCTGCATTGCAAGAATGTGTTTCTGTTTTGAATGCATAAAGCACAAAATGAGTTTCTTTTTTAAAAAGGGAAAGTACATCCATTGCGAAATAAAAATAGCAGGTTATTCATGGAAGGACTCCAGGGAAAGAAATTGAAAGGTTACTTTGAAAGAGTCGGATACTGTAAGGTACAAAGCACCTTCTGCTCCTGCTGAAGTCTATGAGCGCAGAGGCCTCTCAGCATCTTACGGGAGATGCTTAAAACCTCACAGAATAGGGCCCTGGGAGACCAGGATCATAAAATAACTTAATGATAAGCCTGAATTATGACACAGCATGCCCCATTTTATTACAATCTCCATTTCATACTGTCTATGCGTACCACAAATCCCTAGAACTTGAGAGTTTCAGAGGGAATTTGTACTGACATCCTTGCACTGATTAGAAGCCTTAGGACATTGAAGTAGTGGAATGAAGTAAATGTCAGAGTCTTTACTGAGTTATCAGATAAATCCGATGCCTTAGTACCAAGATTCTGAGCAGAAAGATTATAGGCCTCAAAATTGAGGTAAATGAATGAGGAGCTGTAGACAGCTCAGAGGCTACCAACGCCTAAGAGGAGAATTCATCTGGCAAACAAAGTGAGGGGAACTTGTTGAACTGAGCACAGGAACTTTTCGGTCCATGTTTCCTTTTCTGTCCTATTTAGGATTTTATATGGACATCACCACGGTACCTGAGTGTCTGAACTTTGACTCAACAGATCCTGAGTCTATAGCAAAATCTGGAGTTCCTGATTCTCTACTGCTTACACTTATGCCTGTGCAAAGTGGAGGTACACAGCACTTTTCTGATCTGGAAGCATTTTATGCCCAACTTTGCACAGGTATCAGCTGAAAGGCAGGGAAGAATCAAGTCTCATTTCTGAGAAATGAAAATATAAAATAATGGGCCAGGTACTCAGCTGGTGTAATTTGGTGTAGCTCCATTGTTGTGCAATTTACACCAGCTGAAGATGTGGTTCTATGAAAACAGGCCTTGAGCATCAGAATTAAACCTTTTACAACTCTTTCTCCTTATAACACATTGGATTGATATTTGTTTTGTTTCCTGCATTAGTCCTTGGGAAGCATGGAGACTCAGGTTTCAGCAATTTGCTTTTATTAAGCTATTATGTCAAGAACATTGTGGAAGAAACTGATTTGGGTTCTTACTATAAACTTTCCATGCCTCTCTAGCTTACTTTCTCTTGCTGTACTTTCTATTAGGCCTTGTCTACATGGGGGCGAGGGGGTGGAGGAATCGATTTAAGTTACGCAACTTCAGCTACATGACCTATTCACCGTGGTGTCTTCACTGTGGTGAGTCAACTGCTGCCACTCCCCCATCGACTCTGCTTGCACCTCTCATAGCAGTGGAGTACAGGCGTCGATGGGAGAGCGCTCTGGGGTTGCTTTATTGCGTTTAGTCTAGATGCGATAAATCAGTCCCCGCTGGATCTATCACTGCCCGCCGATCTGGCGGATAGTGTAGACATAGCCTTAGATGAATAAAGATGGCAGTATGCCATCGTTTTTCCATGACTGCGGTGCTTCCTGGATTTGGCTGGGGCCAGAAGCGTTAGCATGGAAGGGGCATTTCTGACCACTGAACTGGGAGTTTTAAACAGACAGATTTTGGTAAACAAAAACAGCACCAATCAGAACCTGGTACTTCATCTGCTACATGCACAAAATCCTCATTTAACACTCCATGCTCTTGGTGTCCCTAAACTTCTGGCTGCCAGTAGCTGGGACTAGACAACAGGGGAGGAATCATTCAATAATTGTCCTGTTCTGTTCATTCCCTCTGAAGCATCTGGCACTGGCCAGTGTTAGAAGACAGGATACTGGGCTAGATAGACCATTGGTCTGACCCAGTGTGAATGTTCCAATGTTCTATTTAGCCAAAGTGGATTGGATAGTCCCTTGCCCAATTTGTAAAGTTTTCCTCATTTTATTTACACAAGAAATGTTCCTACATCATAGAGGACTCCACTCCTATAAACAGATCTGCCCTTCTGTACTTTGATTTTGATGGTCTCAAAGTTTCTGGGTTCTAAGGTGTCTCATAGCATTTACAAAGGGTGCAGTTATTTAACTTTCATATCTGCATGTTCAGGCACCATGACTATATTAAACTGGAAGGACCGACTCCACTTTCACACAAACCAGTATAAGTCAGTAGTAGCTTCAAATAGGCCAAATCCATGTAAGATGTGCTAGTTTAAAGCTGCTGGGGATATTACCAATGTAGTTAAAGCAGTGTAAGAGAAAGGAGAATCAAACCCATAAGGATATTGCCTGTATCACTGTAAAACTAATTTTGAATCCTTTAATATTAGACTGTGCTTACAGTATTTTTCAGAATGTACTATTTTAAAAGTAGATGCACACTAAATCTTGGTTTGAATGAAATCTTGCAGTTTTGTTAGACTTTGTTACTTATTTGGGATCTGATTTTGAAATAATGAGCTTTTCAATTGACTTTAAAATATCCCTGGTTTGAATTTCAGATCCCCTACTGCTAAGATATATAAATGGACCTCTGCATTGCAATACAGTGAACTTACAAAGGTTAGTTACACAAATAATGGACACATTTCCACTTGAAAGCAAGACATGATCTATAAACTTCAAACTTGAGCTGCTTTGCTACCAAAAGCCACTGCATGCGTCTGACGAAGTGGGTATTGACCCACGAAAGCTTATGCTCCAATATGTCTGTTAGTCTATAAGGTGCCACAGGACTCTTTGTTGCTGTTTACAGATCCAGACTAACACGGCTACCCCCTGATACTTGCAGAAAGTTTGTGTTAGTTTGTTGACTGTTGCAGGATCTACACAATTCTGGGTCTCTAATAGCTAAATCTCAAATACAAGAAATGGATGTTCCAACTTCTGACTGGCTGATATGAAATTTTCCTTTTGAAAATATTAGGATTAGGTATTATTTATGGTGAGTTTTCCCAATGCATTATGTTAGTAGTCTAAACCAGATCCTAAAAGAACCAGCCTGTATGATTAGAAATCTTAAAAAAAAAAACAATATGTATTTTTCAATAACTTTTAAGTAACTTTGTAACAGGACCACTTAGCGCAAGAAAAATAAGTCTACTCACAGAATTGCAGCCTGGCAGCTTTATTTAACTGCATCACTATTGAATGAGGTGGTGGTGGAAGGGGGACTTTCACTGACTAAACAGAAAGTAAGGGAGGGGTGGGGCCATGACAGTTAACTCTATCACAACCTCTTTACTACACATAATGCAAGCCAAACCCTTTAAATCATAAAAATCAAGGAAGAAAATTACTCAATAGGCTATCTACTACATAGTGCCATCCGGTGGACCCTGTATGGTATATAACAGAAAGGAGGCTAGAGAGAGACAGAAAGGAAGATTTGCGGGGTTCTTTGAATAAGATACTGAATCTAATTCCATCCACTATGTTGTTGAGGACATTGTTAATTAAATAAATGGAATTCATTTAAACTTGAGACTCTGCCTCCTCAAACACGGCAATTTTATTCCCTTGCCTGAAAAATAGGAAACAAAGCGGAGTCTGAATTAGTGAGAGTCTTTCTGAGATTTTCCACCACTCAGGAAGGTGTTCACAAAGTGACAATTGTCTGTTGTGGAGGGAGGTTTTAATGGGAACAGCAGAAGCGACCCACCTTGAACTTTGAAGAAAGCTGGGTTTAAATGTAGATCTGCACTTCAAGATGTGTGGTTCTTTCTCTCTTATTGACCAATAACCACTTTTCTCTAATCAAACTGATAAATTAGCACTGTTTGTCATAGCTCTAAAGAATAATGTTCACGTCTCTAGAAAGAGTTGTGACTTGGATTAGAATGACACCTATTCTTCTCATTCAAAACCAATATATTAGAATTGGAAAATACAGAAAAGGGCAACAAAAGTGATTAGGGGGATGGAACAGCTTCCATGAGGAGAGATTAAAAAGACTGGGATTGTTCAGCTTGGAAAAGAGCTGACTGAAGGAGGACATGATAGAGGTCTATAAAATCATGAATTAAGTGGAGAAAGTGAATAAGGAAGTGTTGTTTACCCCCTCACATAACATATGAGCTAGGAGTCAATTAATAGGCAGCCAGTTTAAAACAATCAAAAGGAAGTATTTCACACAACGCACAGTCAACCTGTGGAACTCATTGCCAGGGGATGTTGTAACGGCCAAAAGTATAACTTGGATTAAAAAAAAAAAAGAATTAGATAAATTCTTGGAGGATGGGTCCATCAGTGACTCTTAGCCAAGATGGTCAGGGACGCAACCCCATGCTCTGGATGTCCCCAAACCTCTGACTGCCAGATGCTGGGGATGAATACCAAGGGTTTGATTACTCGATAATTGACTTCTTCTGTTCATTCCCTCTGAAGAACCTGGCACTGGCCACTGTCAGAAGACAGGATACTGGGCTAGATGGACCATAAGCCTGACCCATTATGGCCGTTCTTATGTTCTTTCACACACACCCAGAACTCATTTCAGATGCAAGCAGTGAATGTCTTTCCTTCCTGATGTAGCTTGTAAGCTCCTCTCTCAGAAGCTAGTGGCCTTGTTAAGCTTGTGGAACTTTAGAAGAGCTGTAAGATCATTAGTCTGGTGCTTTGTAACCTATGCTGGATGCTTACTGGTTTCTGAGCAGAGCGCAAGATGTCAGTTATAACCTTAAAAAGTCCTTCATGTTTGAAGAGCAGGTTACCTGGGAGATCGCCTCTCACACTGTTGACAGTATCACCATTACAGTCAGTGGAGACACTTGTGTGAATACTCTCGTGGTTTAAACAGGGGGGAATTGCTGGAAGGACATTCTGTACAAATTCCCCTTACTTTGAAAAAGTATAAATATTTATTACTCATTAAAAACTATGTTAAAATAACTTTAAGGTTTCAACATCAAGTGCTCAGAAGTTAGGAAAAGCAGGTATTAGCTTCATCTCCAGATGTGGGGTATACAGTCTTCACATGTCCACTCAGCAGTTTTGGGTTCCAGAATTTCTTGCCCATTTTCCCAATGGGAGATTCTTTCTGACCTGGCTCATCCAACCTATCCTGTCTCTTCCCCACCCTGGCTCCTTCACCCAATCCCATTTTTCTCACCTAGCCAGTCCCAGTCTCCACTCTTCATGTTTCTCTAACCAATCCCAGTCTCCTTTCCCAGCATCTCCTAGTCTCACCACTCTGGAACCTTGTCACAGTACCAAGTCTCTCCATCCCCGAGTTCCAGTCTTCTTATCTAGCCAATCCCAGTACCCTCCCTCCTGGCTCCTCATCCCATCTCTCTCTCTCTCTCCCCCCATCCACATTCTCCATCTCCACTTGGTCCCAATTCAATCTTCGTCCCTGAGTTACGTGCCCAGTCTCAGTGTTCCCCCATCTGTACCCCCAGGTCTTTGTGCTAGTATATTTGCCCAGGCAGTTACATTTCTTCCTCCATACCTGGCTCCTTGTCAGATCTGTCTCCCCCTTCCCCATCACCTCTTTCCCCCGATGCATAGCTTTTCAATCCCAGTGCCATTGCCCAGCCAGTCCCAGTCTCCCTCCATGCACCTTGTCCCAATCTACTCTCCCTGTATCCCCATAAGTCTGGCTCTTGTCTCCTCCACATTTGAATTAGACAGCTTCTCCCCCCACACTGCTTGGCCTCAGCAGGGGTGTCATTCAAAGCACAGGGAGATAGTATCTCAGTTTAGGTGTATGGACCTGGTTCCCGCATATCCCAGAGCAGTCCACAACTGTAATTGCAAGGAAAGTCCTGCTCATTCCACATGACCAGGGCAGACAATGTTCAGAGAATGTAGCTGCTAAAACCTAAGCCTCTACTGAGCATATGCAAACTGATTTTTCAAAAGTTTATAATGTAGCCAAATTTGGGGAGATTTGCATAGGAATGGCAAAAGATACACCTCCCTGGTGCATTTCAAAGTTCCTGTCCTAAAGCAAGGAGGCACTTGTTGAGAAGTGGATGTGAGGGCATAACTGAGGATTTTATTTAGTGGTCAAAGTATCAGGGGGTAGCCGTGTTAGTCTGTATCCACAAAAACAAGAGGAGTCTGGTGGCCCCTTATAGACTAACAGATTTATCTGGGCACAAAATTTTAGTATTTTATTTACCCACGAAAGCTTTTGCCCAAATAAATCTGTTAGTCTTCAGGATGCTACCGGACTCCTCGTTGTTATTTAGTGGTCAGTAATTCTTTATCTGAAGCATATGGACAATTGATTTTATTGCTCAGATCCTGATCCAAATTTCTCCAGAGAGCCCAGGTTTTGATTCAGGCCTGTTACTACGTATAGCAATGCCTATGTTTTCTGTCTTGGGACCTCACATTATTAAAGCATATACCAAAACTAAAGATGAGGATATCTAAAGGGCATTTTGTGAAGACAATAAGCAGAGAATGAAAGGCTATATGGAAAACTAAATACCACAGGTTACAAACAGATATTAGCCATACAAAAATGCAGCAAGAGATAACAAGAGCTAATACCAAGGTCACAGTATGCCTGACTCCTTAGTCACAGCAGACCAGTAATGATCCTACAAAGCAAATAGTGAAATATTAGAAGAGAACAGAAGAAAAAAAACACTGAAAGAATTTCTCAATTATCCTGTTCCTTGTTTCCTAATTTACCTGAATGGGCTGTTAGGGGCTTAGGAAAATAGTATGCTTTTGTCTACTCCAAATGACACATACAGTACCTTGTGACTTCATCCCAGTGTGACTGTAAGAAGGGTGAATCACAATATGGGCCTTGATCTTCTGCCATTGACAGCAGGAGATCACTGAAGGATGAGAGTCTCCATATCTTCCCAAGCTGAAAACTAGATGGTGAGGCCTTCTGAGAGAACACCAGTGGTGTCAGGGTGGCATCACCTTCTAATTACTGTAATCTTCCTTAAAAGAGGAAGATTAAAGATGCCCATAAAAGGCAAGATTCTCCATGGCAAGAGATTGTTTCTTAGCAAGGCAATTACGCAAATTAGTTCTGTAGGGTTCATGTCTTCCTTTGGAAGGACAAGCTGCCACCACCTCCCCACAAGATTTTATCAGTCATAAGGGATATGGGTCCAACTTGCAGGTCAGAGACCAAAGCTACCCAGCACTTCTGGAACCTCTTGAAGCAACCCTGACACAGATACGAACAAAGCATACTTCATACATTTTGTCTCCTCCAGACATATATTAACTACTGATACCCTGGAAGCCAACTAACTTGTCTGAATCCAAGCCATCTTCTGTGCAAAACAGGGTATGTCTTCATTACCGGCCGTATTGGTGGGTAGCAATCGATTTCTTGGGGATCGCTATATCGCGTCTCATCTAGATGTGATATATCAATCCCCGAACGTGCTCCTGTCGACTCCGGAACTCCACCAACGTAAACGGCGGTAGCGCAGTCGACAGGGGGAGCCGCGGATGGAGGGCAATTTTCAACAAGAGTAAAGGTGGCAGAGACACCAGCTCATCTCACGTAACTGAAGTTGTGTATCTTAGATCGATCCCCTCCCCTAATGTAGACCAGCCCACAGATTGGCAATGCCTCAGGGCTGTGTAATCCTTGAAACTGCCCCCTGCTCAACCTGAGCAGAGCAATAAGAAATTACATAGGCATGTAGGTATACAAATTGAACTACTTGCTCCAGGGAGAAGATGACCACTCTTGCAAGAGGCCCCTCCGATGCAGGGTTGAGGGGCCTGTAATGAGCAGTGGTGTAAGGCAAGTTTGCACAGTGACTGTAATGATTTTGGGGTTCATTAAATAACAAACCAATGAATGAGAAAGGAATACAACTTTAATAAAATGAACTAGAGGGTGTCTCTGATGAACTGCTGCACCCAGCCATGAAGTTCTCCCAACTCCCACCTTTAAGGCACATCCCCAAATTCCTAATACTAGCCCTTACAAGGGAGCATCGCTAAATTATTATCTTTTACAAACATACCTCTACAGCTACAGCTTTAGAAGTGCCTGTTTTGTGGATAAATAGAGAAGTTCATTTATTTGGGCTTTACTTTCAACAGCTCTGAATTCTCTAATGGTGAAGAATAGATTGAGAAATATGTTCTCTGATGCTCCAAAATATACTCAGTGCAGGGGAGTGGGTGAGTGCCTCAGGGAGCATGCTCAATCTGTTCCAGGACCCAACATCAGCAAGAGCAGCCTAGGAACTGCTCTAATTCGTGACAGCTGGTTAGGAATGATCCTTCAGGGTCCATAAACCCTGTGGAAATTGTCAAAGCAGTGCAGAGATTCTTTCTACTCCTGACACCCACGCATGCACACATATAGCATGAGATGAGCTGGTGTCTCTGCCACCTTTAGTCTTGTTGAAAATTGCCTATCATCCTTATCTTTGCAATTGTTCCTCATTTGCACAACTCAGGCTGCATAAAAGAGCCAGATCACAAATGAATGTCTGACCTCAGAGTCCAACAGTAAAAGAGAATATAAAGTCTCAAGGCCAGAGCATCAGCCATGTGAGTCAGCGGTGCTCTGTTGCCATGAAAGAGCAAATATCATTTTGGGATGTATTACAGAAGTGTCATATAAAGACCTGAGACGTAACGGTTCCACTCTACTCAGCACTGGTGGGGTCTCAGCTGGACTGTTGTGTCCACTTTTGGGAGGCAAACTTTAAGAAAGACGTGGGCAAATTGAAGAGACTCCAGAGGAGAGCAACAAAAATGACTGAAGGGTTAGAAAATGTCACCTAATAGGAAAGGTTGAAAGAATGGGCATGTCTAGCCTAGAGAAGAGAAAATGGATGGAGACATGATGAGTTTTCAAATATGTAAACGGTTGGTACAAAGAAGAGAGGGATCAATTGTTCTCCATGTCCACTGAGGGTAATTGGCTGAGTTTGCAACAAGAGATTTAGGTTAGATATTAGGAAAAACTTTCTAACTATAAGGATAGTGAAGTGGAACAGCTTACCAGGGAGCTGGGGAAATCCACATCATGGAATGTTTCTAAGAAAAGATTAGGCAAACACCTGTCAGGAATGGTCTAGGTATATTCCTGCCTCAGCACACGGGATGGAATAGATGACCTCTTGAGATCATTCCAGCCCCACATTTCTATAATTCTATCAGTCACCAGCTGAGGAGTTCGCCCTCAGAATTTAGAGGGGCAGCTAAACTTTCTGCATGGATAATTTCTTAATCGAAAATAGTTTGTATCATCTTCATTCATTCTTCCTTAAATATTGTCTGCAAACATGAGGGAGAGGCATCACTGCGCGACTGATAACATGCACTGGAATATAATTCAAAGACAAAGATAAGCTAGTGCCTTTAAACTTTTACATGAATTTTCAGGCTACAGAGCTATCCCTAGTCAAAAACCATCCATCTTTCATCAGCCCATGCTGATGACTATGCCAGATTTAATCTCTGATCATTCACCATGGTTACAAGTCATTAACCAGTTATTCCCATCATTGTAACCAATGAAAATCCTATCTATAATCACCTCACATGATTACCTGAGGGCTTCACATACACTATAGTCCAGGGGTTGGCAACCTTTCAGAAGTGGTGTGCCGAGTCTTCATTTATTTACTCTCATTTAAGGTTTTGTGTGCCAGTAATACATTTTACGTTTTTAGAAGGTCTCTTTCTATAAATCTATAATATATAACTAAACGATTGTTGTATGTAAAGTAAATAAGGTTTTAAAAATGTTTAAAAAGCTTCATTTAAAAATAAATTAAAATGCAGAGTCCCCGGACCAGTGGCCAGGACCCGGGCAGTGTGAGTGCCACTGAAAATCAGCTCGCATGCCGACTTTGGCACACGTGCCATAGGTTGCCTACCCCTGCTATAGTCAATGGTATCTCGACAGGTTATAAAAATGTGCTAGTCTGAATACCACAAATATATTTAGTCACTCACCAAGTCTTCAGTCACACAGCTTGTTAGATTTCAGTCCTAGTTATGGATCTCTATTATGTGAGAAGATACGAATTGCAGCAATATCACAATGCCTGCAAAAAAACAAAACAAAACAAAAAAAAAACACTCCAAAAGGCTGGTATAAAGAGACATTAAAAGGCACTTAAATATTCCAATGGTTCCATGTCACTTTGTTCCAGTAGCCTAAATATGATGTGCATTCTTCTTGTCATTTCAGTTGTGAAAGAAAAAAAGGAAGACAAACAAAAATACTGACTCTTTTAGAGCAGAAATGGTCACAGATTAGTAGGTTTTTAAGGCCAGAAGGGATCATTGGGATCATTCAGTCTAACATCTTGTATAACACAGGCCACAGAATTTCACTCAGTTACCTCTAGGCAGCAAGTCTTGATCTGAAAACATCAGCAGATGGAGAATCTACTTTGTCTTTGGATAGTTAATGCCAATGAATTATCATCCTCACTGTTAAATAAAGTGCCCTTTTTTTAATAATTTGATTTTTTAACTTCATGCTGTTGGGTTTTATTATACATTTATATTTCTCAGCTAGATTAAAAAGCCCCTTAGTACCCGGAACCATGGTAACAAGCTTTCATGAAAAATTTCAAAAAAAAAAATTGAATTAATCTTCATTCTGCAGAGTTCAAAAAAGAATTTTTTTTTTTGTTTATGCAACATGCTTTATGAAGATCATCAGTTCTCAGGGTCTGGGTTTTCACTTTCTTTCCCTGTCTTTTTTTCCCATTTTGCCAGGAAAAAAAAAAAAAAGAGGGAGAAATGGGGGCAAAAAACAAAACCAAACCTTTTTGGTTTTGCATTTTGTCATAGACATGAAAAAAATTGGGTGGAAAAATGAAATTTTAAGCAAAAAATCATTTCCATTTTATTTAAAAAGCACATATTTTTAAGTGCAAAAAAATGTTGAAAAATTCCAATCCGCTCTGTTAACGAGACATTGTCAAGCAACTACTCGTACGTAAAAAACAAAACATAACACAACAAACAAACCCCAACCTTTAGCTATGCTAATAGGGGATCATTAAACACTCCCCTCTGTGAACATCTCTGCTGAGTGCCCTGCATCATCACATCAAGTTCAACCTGCTTGTCGTTATCTTCAAGGTCCCTCACAGTTCTTCTGCTTCTTATCTGCTCATGGTTTCATCACCCCAATGTCAGCCACAGGCCCCATTTGTCAGCTGCTTCCACAACCATCTTTGCATTTACTTCCATGTCTCCCCTTATGCTTAGGACAGTCTGTAAACCCATTTTACAGATGAATCATCTGTATCTTGGAGAGTTTGCAACTGACCTGTGTGGGCTCAGTGAATCTATGGGAGTTAGGAGCAGAATCCAGGAACTCTGGCTCCTAGCCACAGGTGGCTCGTGAGCCCAGGAAAGTGAGGCAAAGCCTAACCAAAAATTCTCAAAAGTTGCAAAACACATTTTGCATATTGTTTTTCTTTTGTTTTAACTTAATGGATAAATACATACAGATTTCGGGAGAAACAGTGACTTGATTTCAAGGTCACAACTTGATGTCTCCAGCCACGACATGCAACGCCAGAAAGGTTGAAGAATGTAATGCTGCATGAAGCTCAAATCTCAGTATAGCTAATAGTGCCTCAAGAAGCTGCCTTGTCACCATGGCAATTTACCATGCCAGGAGGGCATTCCTGTGGTAACACTGCTTGGTGAGGCCACAGTGGGATTGTAGCAGTTAAGCCCAGGCTGCAGGGGGCTTGCAGGAGACAGGGATGGAGGCTGTGCCCTGTGCCTCCCTGACAACTTCCCCCAAGGACCTGGCCCTGTGTGTGTGCATGAGGATCCACCACCAAACCACAGGCCTGCCTCGTGTTCTGTCTCCATGCCAGCCCGGGTAACAGTGGTGCTGTGGTAGCGGCTCCATCTTCTGGGTCCACCTGCTGCTTCTTCACTATAAATAAGGTAAGCTTTAAATAGCTATTAAATTATAATGGGGGTGGAAAAGACAATTTTGTGATTTACGTCTCACCTGTCAAAAAGGTCATGAGCTGCCACACTCTGAGCCCCGTCACTGGCCGCTTGCCCAGCTGCGATCCAGACCATGTGCAGCAATACATTTCCCTTAACATTGCACTGGGGCACTTGTTCAATACCACTCCAAAGCAGAAAGGTAGCCTGCTCCTGTAGATAAGGCCCTGGAAAGGGACCCTGAGGAGACACAGGTTCTCTTCCTGACATGCCCAGAGTTGATATGTGACTTGGGGCAGATTGTTTATTTCTCCGTACTTATGTTTCCACTCCCACCCTTTGTCTGTCTTGTCTATTTAGACTATTGACTGTAAGCTCTCTCAACAAGAACTCTCCTGCTACGTGTGCATACAGCATCATGCACAATGAGGTACTGATCCTCAGTGTGGGCACTAGGTGCTACTATAATATAATTAATAATATAAGAATGGGAAAAAAACAAAACACCTTCCATTGAGTTATCAACACTAGTTTTTGTAGCAATCTGGATTTGCCATGAAGATCTTCCATCCAAACACTGACTTGGCCGGAAACAGCTTTGCGCTCAGCATAAACATCGTCCACTTGAAATGTGTCCCGATATTTTCTGCCTCTCATCTGGTCACCCTATACCCCAGTGCTAACTCTCCAAAGCAGCCACCAGCCAGTCATCCCCTGCCGCGTAGTGGGTTTGTAGACACAAAGCTATTAATCATAGAATAGAAGATTAGGGTTGGAAGAGAGCTCAGAAGATCATCTAGTCCAATCCCCTGCTCAAAGCAGGACTAACCCCAACTAAATCATCCCAGCCAGGGTTTTGTCAATCCAGGCCTTAAAAACCTCGAAGGATGGAGATTCTACCACCTCCCTAAGTAACCTATTCCAGTGCGTCACCATCCTCCTAGTGAAAGATCTCCTTCTCTGCAACTGAGACCATTGCCCTTGTTCTGTCATCTCCCACCACTGAGAACACGCCGAGCTCCATCCTTTTTGGAACCCCCTTCAGGTAGTGAAGGCTGTGGTCAAATCCCCCCCCCCGCCCTACTCTTCTTTTCTGCAGACTAAACAAGCCCAGTTCCCTCAGCCTCTCCTCGTAAGTCATGTGCCCCAGCCTCCTAATCATTTTTGTTGCCCTCTGCTGGACTCTCTCCAATGTGTCCCACATCCTTTCTGTACTGGGGGGCCCCAAAACTGGATGAAATACTCCAGCAACCATACGGAAACCCCTTAGCCTGAGGAGAAAGTCACCCATAATAAGCAAAGAATTAGCCTTTAATAAAACACCTGATCTACTAGATTCTCATATAAACACTCATCATTATAGTGACCTGCCTCAAAACTGCTAATTATCTATTGACCTCATTCAAATCAATGGAACTACACCAGTTTAAACCATCTCTGGATCGGGATCTCCAAGATCAAATGCAAT
The DNA here is from genome assembly GCF_003597395.2 of Chelonoidis abingdonii. Taxonomy (NCBI): domain Eukaryota; kingdom Metazoa; phylum Chordata; order Testudines; family Testudinidae; genus Chelonoidis; species Chelonoidis abingdonii. Next base: position 75,458,194 of record NC_133778.1, read on the forward strand.
TGGTATAACAGGATTCAGTTCCCATGGACTTTACTGACATTGCATGTACGCCAAATTGAATTTCCCCTTGTGCTAATTATTAAGAGCTTAAGTGATTGATATTAGTGTGTCCATGTTTTAAAAAGATTTAGGGCATTACATCTACAGCAAAGTTTAGGGTATTTTATTAAGTAATGGGATAACTTCGATGTCTACTTATTTTGAATAACTGCATATAAGTATCACTAATTACTGGTATAAATTAGTCAGACATTGTCTACACGACCTTTATTTTGACTATTAATATTTTGTCTTGTAATTTACAGGCTTAATTATGACACTGAGAATAAATGAAGCACTGATGGTGGCAGGGGAATGGTGCTGCTGTAGTGTCTCAGTGAGGATAGGAGGAGGCATTGTGTCTATGTACAAAGCCTTCAGAGATGCTGGGTTGCACTGTATTGGTATGTCTATACAAGGAGGCTTGGTCTGCACTTAAAATTTATACCAGCATAGCTGTGTTGGTCAAGGGTCTGAAAAAAAATCCACACTTGGTATGCTAACAAAAAACCCAGTATAGACTCAGCTCTGTTGACAGAACGATGCCTCTTTTGGCATAGCTAATGTAATTCGGGGAGGGGATGTTTCTACACTGGAAGAAAATCTCCTTCTGTCAACGTAGGCTGTGTTTACACTGAGTGGCTACAATGCCCTACCCATGCCAATATAACTGTGTTGACATAGGCTCTGTAGTGTAGACAGACAAAGACAGGCATAGTGTGCATTCCAAAAGCACTTCCTTTCAGGCACTAGCTTAGAGTTGTATGGGAGAAGGACCTACCCATGCCCATCTCCGAACCCTGTGTAGAGTATTTGCCTTCTGGTTTCTGAATTTTTAGGATGTACTTGGCTTTTTCTGCCTTTTCCCTGAAATTATGGGGCAATATTTTTAAAATAAAAGGTGAAATTCTCATGAGAAAGGTGAGAAATCCCATGACTATAGTAGACAAAGAAAAATCACCAAACGTTCAAGATTTACAATAAAATTGCAAGAGTTAACAACAGCACTACAAACACAAGCCAAGCCTGAGCCAAGCTAAAGCCATCCTGGGTTTCAGATGGAAACCTGCTTTCACCTCATTTCAACATGAATCTCCAGGCAGAACTCCAGTGCTGTTTTTGAATATTTTTTCTATTTTTACTTTTTTGTATAAAATGTCAAATAAATCAGGAGCCGTGATGTCAAGCTGTAGCTATTGACTCCCGATGGCTCAGCTGACAGTTGGAAGCTCTCCTGCCTACAAAAGACCCTCTACCAGTAGGTGTTGCAGTGCCATTCCCATTAAGAAGGCACATTATGGAGAAGACAGAAACCTTCCTTTTGAATGTAAAAGGAAAGGATTGATGGTTTATGAAAGACTGTTTTGTGTTTGGGCAGCTAGTCTTGTTTAGAATCACAGTAATTTTCTTATTCCTATGCTCTGGGTTTCTGACTCACCTCCACAACCTACAAGACAATACTTGCTATGTACCTGAAGAGAGGCACCCAAAAGGAATATAAATATATATTAAAAGCAGCAGCTACTCTAAAACCATTGCTTTCCTATTCTTCTTAAACCAGCCCTGCACTGAACTTTCTATCTTTTCTTTGTGAATTTCAAGACATTTAACAATGCAATAATCAAAATCAAAATGTATCGTTTGCCTGGGCTTTTCCCACTTACTGGTTTTAAATGGCTTCCTTCCCTGTGTTGTGCTTTCATTATTGTTCTTTTCTTGCTTATTTTTCTTCATTCATTTATGTTTAATGAGGGTTGTTCATATTTTTCCTGGATGTTCCTGAGAAGAATGGATTACAATTCAAGATCATTGTATGTACATTCAGAAATGCAGTCACAGAATCATAGAAGATTAGGGTTGGAAGAGACCTCAGGAGGCCATCTAGTCCAACCCATTGTTCAAAAGCAGGAACATCCCAAATTAAATCATCCCAGCCAGGGCTTTGTCAAGCCTGACCTTAAAAACTTCTAAAGGAGATTCCACCACTTCCCTAGGTAACCCATTCCAGTGCTTCACCATCCTCCTAGTGAAATAGCGTTTCCTAATATCCAGCCTAGACCTCCCCCACTGCTACTTGAGACCATTACTCCTTGTTCTGTCATCTGTCACCACTGAGAACAGCCGAGCTCCATCCTCTTTGGAACCCCCCTTCAGGTAGTTGAAGGCTGCTATCAAATTCCTCATCACTCTGCTCTTCTGCAGACTAAACAAGCCCAGCCTTGTGCCCCATTCCCCAAATAATTTTTGTTGCCCTCTGCTGGACTCTCTCCAATTTGTCCACATCTTTTCTGTAGGAGTGGCGTCTCAAACTGGACACAATACATCAGATGTGGCCTCACCAGTGCTGAATAGAGGGAAATAATCACTTCCCTCAATCTGCTGGCAATGCTCCTACTAATGCAGTCCAATATATTGACAGCCTTCTTGGAAACAAGGCCACATCATTGACTCATATCCAGTTTCTCATCCACCATAATCCCCAAGTCTTTTTCTGCAGAACGGCCACTTAGCCAGTCGATCCCCAGCCTGTAGCGGTGCATGGGATTCTTCCCTCCTAAGTGCAGGACTCTGCACTTGTCCTTGTTGAACCTCAGATTTCTTTCGGCCAATCATCCAATTTATCTAGGTCACTCTGGACCCTATCTCTACCCTCTAGCATATCTATCTCTCCTCCGAGTTTAGTGTCACCCACCAACTTGCTGAGGGTGCAATCCATCCCATCATCCAGATCATTCATGAAGATGTTGAACAGAACTGGCCCCAGGGTCAGCCCCTGAGGCAGTCCATTTGATACTGGCTGCTAACTAGACATCAAGCCGTTGTTCACTACCCACTGAGCCAGACGATCTAATCAGCTTTCTATATACCTTATAGTCCATTCACCCAATCCATACTTTTTTAAATTGCTGGCAAGAATATAGTCACCATTCAGAGACCAGCAATTTTGGGTTGGAGAACATTACGGACAATTAAGCCAGTTGAAGAACAACTGACTTGAAGCTTTGTTCAAAATTCAGATGTGAACCTTTAAGGCAATTTAAAAATGGCCAGTTAATTTTGTATTATTATGAATTGTTGTCAGATGCTACCGGTGTGGTGAACTGCTCTGTTCAATGTTGATATCACTTGGCTGCGTGCGTGTGTTCCCTCTGTGTGCTGTCCCAGCTCTTTGAAGATAGCTGACACAGCAGACTCGAAGAGAACCCCCAATGGCCACAAAGTCTAGTAAGGTACGAAGGCACGTTGGCCAGGTTTATTGTCAAAAGAAGCACAATGATAGTTCCCCCTAGATTTTTACTCTACAGGGCCTACTACTAATATGTGCCCCCTGGCAATGGACTCAGCTCAGTCAGTGGCGGGACTGTCCACTGCTCCCTCAGCTGGACAAAGACACCGCCCCAGGGATGCATTCTTATACACAGGTACAAACAAGTTACATATCACTCCTGATGTACTGAGGTGCAACCCCTCTACGTAGCAAGGTACAACCCCTCTATGCAGTAAGGTGACACCTCTCACCTTGCACATGTTGTTGGAACAAAACAATTCTGTCCATCATATTACCCTTTTGGCCCTGTCATTGGCATGGATCAGCTTGTTCCTTGTTATCTGTGTGGAGTGTACGAGTATGTGAATGTTCTGATATCTGGTGTCAGTACCTTTTAGGCATGTCTCTTTCCGCAGCATCAGCCCTTTCCTTGCCAGCTTCTGTGAGCAGGGCCTGCCTCTGGCTCACAGCCTAACTTTGCTTTATGTTAGCAAAGTCTTGGCCATTACTTTAGTTCAGGCCTCATACCGGGCCTTTGATATCAAGGTTTATATCTCAGGACCTCTGCTTACTACATTAATCACTACCATTTATCATTATTTTATCCATATGTGAAGTGAAAAAAAATATGCTCTCACAGTTTTGATTTTAATATGATGAGTAGAAAGGGGATTTGGTTGCATGGGAGACACATACTTGTGTGGAAGTAGAGGCTTGGGAATGTCAACCTAAGAACCTTCTCCTAGAATATATCACATGCATTTCAGAATATATCACTGGCCTTACCGTTTGTTTAATAAAGCTGTTTCTTTCAACTCTGCCTGCTTGTGCTACTTATTCTCATGAAACAGTGATGCCTTATCTTTTAGTTAAACAACAAGAAGAAAGAGTGAACATAAAGTCTCCATGAGAGACAGCATATGTGCCAGTTGTGTCTCTCTCTGTTACATCATTCTTGAATCTCTTCCCTCTGGCAGCCAGACTTCAGGGGCCTGATTCTGATATTGCTTACCCAGACATAAATCATGTTTAGCTTCACTGAAAGCAGTGGAGTTACATTTGTGTAGCCCAAGTGTGAGACGAGTATGAGCTTTTCATTTAAAGGGGCAGTGCCTAGAAACAGGATCATAGCTACATAGAGCATAGCTATTATTACTATTCATTCATTTTTGCATTGACTGTACTTTCTAGTTTAGCTGGATTTGGATGGGAATGTGCGAAAAATGTTATTTAAAACAGCATATTGTTGGAGTAAATATAGACAGTGTCCTAGATTTGACTATTAGCAATGCTGCTTCTTCAATTGGACTTCAAAAGGAAGCCACAATTTCCCCAGCTAGTTACTGCTTGAGAAGCAGCCAGGCCACTTTTAACTGAAATGTAAAGAGCTGAATTGGGAGCCGATTTAAACTAGTTCATTAGTTAAATTAAGACAATGAGTTTACAGCAGTGGCAACTTTTACAATTTTAAATCATGTGTCTTACAATACCGGCTGGATTTTCAGAAGGCTCCAGCTGCCAGACACTGTCTGCTTTCATTTAACCACCAAGGTAAACCCATGCAGTTGCAAAAATAGTTGAACATGTGACACAAAGACACTATAAAGGCTGAAAAATGCAAATAAAACCCAAGTTTGTTAATTAAAAAACACCTCATTATTTTTAAGCCAGTCTCATGGTATAGGGGGGCCTAACTCAAGAGTTTTGAATGCTCAGGGTTGGCAAAACTGAGTTTAGGGGAATACCTGAAGCTAGGCTTGCCAACTTCCTAATTTTGGTAAACTGAACCCCCATGCTCTGCCTCTTCTACCAGGCCCCACTCCATTCTAATTTCCTCCCTCGTGACCCTGTCCTTGCTTTGTTTTCTCCCCCTTCCTCAATGCTTGATCCTTTCCACTTTCGTCCCATCCCAGAGGGGCTCTTTCTGTTCCAGGTTTGGACGGGAGCTGCAGCCGGATGTGGAGCTTGCCTCCTGCCCATGAGATGCAGGTAGGAGGGGCCCCGGCTGACCAGAAGCTGGTGCAGGTTGATGACCTGGCACTTCCCTGCCTCCCACCCGTGATAACCAGACTTTGGTGTTCCATCAGTACATCTGGCCAGACACTGCCAGGTCCCCGTTTTGACTGGACTTTATGGTAGAAAACCAGACACTTAGCAACCCTACCTGAAGCCAGTGCTGGAGGAGGCAAAGAGAAGAGGAGGAGCAGGGTAGGATGGTAACAATTTATAAATGGGAAAGACAGTAACTAGGGCCTGATTTTCACATGTTCCCAGAATTTCACTTGGAATCAGTGAAAGGTACAGATGCTCAGCATCTCTATAATAATAATATAAAAAAATCACATGGGAACAGCTATACTGTGCCATCTAGCTCAGTATTCAGAAGGAATGAACAGAACAGTAGTTGTTGAGTGATCCATCACCTGTCTAATAGATTTTAAGGTCAGAAAGGACCATAGAATATCAGGGTTGGAAGGGACCTCAGCAGGTCATCTAGCCCAACCCCTTGCTCAAAGCAGGACCAATCCCCAGACAAATTTTTGCCCCAGATCCCTAAGCAGCCTCCTTAAGGATTGAACTCATAATCCTGGGTTTATCAAGCCAGTGCTCAAACCACTGAGCTATTCCTCCCCATAACCATTATGTCTGAACTCCTGCACATTACCACAGAACCTCAGCCACCCTCTCCTATAATAGAGACTCTAACCTTTGGCTGAGTTCCTGAAGTGCTTAATCATGATTTAAAGTCTTCAAGTTACAGAGAATCCACCATTTACACTAGTTTTAATTTGCAAGTGACCCATGCCCCATACTGCAGATGCAGGTGAACCCCCTCCCCTGGGGTATCTGACAATCTGACCCTGGGGGAAAATTCCTTCCAAACCCCAAATATGGAAATCAGTTAGACCTTGAGCACATGGCCAAGACCCAGAAGCCAGACACCCGGGAAAGAATTATCTGTATTAACTCGCAGCCCTCTCCATCTAGTGTCTGAATCTCAGCTTCCAGCAATCAGAGGTTTAGGGACACTCAAAGCAGGGGGTTGCATCCCTGACCATCTTGGCTAATAGCCATTGATAGATAATATCAAGGAGGATAGATCTCATTCTTTTTTGAACTCGGTTATACTTTTGACTTCCGAACATCCCCTGGCAACAAGTTCCTGAGGCTGATTTGCATACCACAGTTAGTAGTTCTGCAATTTCATAGTTGAGTTCCTTCAGAACTCTTGGAAGAATACCATATGGTCCTGGTGACTTATTACTGTTTAATTTATCAATTTGTTCAAAAACGTCTTCTCTTGACAACTTAATCTGGGAGAGTTCCTCAGATTTGTTACCTGAAAAGACTAGCTCAGGTGTTGAAATCTCCCTCACATTCTCTGCAGTGAAAACTTAGTGCAAAGAATTCATTTAGCTTCTCCACAATGACCTTGTCTTCCTTGACTGCTCTTTCAGCACTTTGATCTTCCAGTGGCTCCACTAATTGTTTGGCATGCTTTCTGCTTCTGATGTACTTATAAAAACTAACAGCAATTTTATTTTGTCTTTTGTTAGTAGTTCAATTGGTGGGGGGGAATCTGCCTAATTATATTTTTAACTTGGCTTGCCATGCCATGATGTCTTCATTCCCAATTAATTCCCTCACTCAACCCATTATGTATACAGGGATTTTCCTGTTTCTCCTGTGATGAGCTTCCCGATGTGCACCACTGAGAGACGGTTTACAGAACAAGCCCCAGCTGGTCAACCAGAGCCTCATTATGTGCAATCAAGACCTGAGTATGCTTAGCAGTATAGCTTTCATTGAAATTAGGATTTTCAGGTGCTCAGCAGTGCGTGCTCAGTTGAAGCAGCATGTGGAATAATATCCCAAGGGCAGTGATAAAAAGGTTTTGGAGATATTTAAAATTACACTGGAGAAGTCTGTGCACTGTCAAAGAGACAGGTAGCTGTCCTCTTTTCCATCTCTAATTTCTTTCACTATTCTGTGGTTTAAAATGGACTCAGATTCACGTGTTACCTCCTGAATCACTACATCATTGGATTTACTTTAACTGAGGAATTCTTCCCTACTAGTTCATTATGGACCTGGTGCACCTGATGGAAGTTCACTCTCTGTGTTTCTCCCTTCCCTGTCTTCGGTAAGATGGACCATTTGTGACTTGTAAAATTATAATCAACGAATGAAGACCAATATAGCCAGATTCTCAACTGGTATAAAATGGCATGGCTCCATTGACCCCAACACAACAATGATTCCACTGGCTTCAAGGCTGAATCCCCACTCTGACACCTCAAGTGCAGGAAGTGGGGGCCTGCAAGGATTTTAAAAATTAATACTGGCCACTCCAGGCTTGTATTAAACTCCCAGGGTTACAGCTTCTCTGACCTTGGCTTGGTAAACGCTGCCACCACCCAAATGCAAAAAGCCCTCTTTGAACCCAGGAAGGCACACTTGGGAATTCCTCCTTGTGGGGTAACCTCAAGCCCTTTCACGCACACACCCCTCCCCGCAGGGAAGAGCTGAGAAAGAAAACAAAGGAAATTAGCACAAACCTCTTAGGATGCCAAAAATCCAATCCTGTTTTCAGAAAAGGTAAATTTTATTAAAAACAAAAAGGAAAAAAATATACATCTGGAACTTAGGCTTTTTGCTAGATCTTAAAAGAAACAATTACAAAAAATAAGCACTCAAATTAGCTTTCTTGGGGGTTCAGCTTAAAGGTGATAAGCAAACAAAAGCATCTGGGGTTAGCGCAAAGGACATCCACAAGCCAAAATAAAGAAATAAACCTGATTGTGTCCAGCTAAACATTCCTAATTTACTTACATATTTTGGGGGATTCAAATAAGTAATTCTAGGTATGATCTGATGATTTTCATATCTGATTCAAGCCTTTTGTAGCATTGCTGCTCCGTATCTCCTTCCCTGGAAAAGAACAGACAAACTGAAAGTTTCTTTCTCTATTTTAAAAAGTTCTAGCCTTCCCATTAGCTCTTTTGGTCAGGTGCCCACTTTTTTTTCTCCTTTACCTGTGGCTTTGTTAACCCTTTACAGGTAAAGCAAGTAGAGAGGGATTTTATAGCTAATTGGCTGGCTGGATGTCCATAAACGGGAGCTACCTCCACTTCATTTATCACACTGTCAGTTTACACCAGTTGAGAAGGATCTGGTCCTATTCACCCAACATTGTTAGGATATTTTTATCTTAAAATTTTCAAACATCCCATTGATTTCCACAGACTTAGGAGATAGGAAGAAATCATAGTCAACCTCCTGCAAGTTCAGGTTGTCATTGGGAGGCAGGAAACTTCACCGGGCAAGAGACAGATACTGAATATGATCTTTGCTGGAAGGCCATGTAATTAACAATGAGCTAGTTAATTAATGATGAATGTTCCTCTCCAGCTGCTCTAGCCACCTGCTAATTGCTTGGTGTTGCCCTGGCTACCCAGCACCTAACATTTGGAGAATGATGTCTCAAATTGCAATTATATAGAGAGGGTTCACATCAAGGGAGGGAGAAGGGTGTGCCTCTGCTCACCCAGTTCCGAAGACCAACTGACTTCCCTGTTGCGGACACAGACACATTCTACAGCACTCAGTTCAGCTAAGAAAACCAGTTGATTTGCCATTTCATCAGCAAATCAGTACTTTGTCAGTTGGTCATGTCCTTTGAATTCGTACATTTTAATGGGGATATTCTGCATATCATGTGCAAACATGACATAGCTGATCCAAAGGGAAACACAGGGAGGTCTAGTCTACCCAATGTACCAAGCCAATTAGATAACAAGTCAGCTATTAAGGAATATGTGTGTATAACGACAGACATTTTAGCCACCATCTGGGATTGAACCCAAGACTTCCAGAGTTAAGAGCATAAGCCCATACAGCTGTCTAAAGGCCATGGAATTCAGAGGACATTAGGTGCCTAAATACCTTTAAAAATCTGGCCCTAATTCCTCTCTATGTGGCATCTGTAGCAAACTCCTACCAGAGTGTATCAGGCACAGAAAGGGACACGTAGAACAGTGGCACAGACAAGAACCCCTAACTCACTGTCCCCTACATGCAAAGCAGTTGTTTGTTGTGACTTTGGTTTCTGCCAAATACTGCTACATTGCCATCAACAGAAAACTATTGAATATGATGCCATCACCCCCACTAAAATCACTCGTGAAACAAGAGTTTAGGCCTGGGGATAAGAAAAGGTTCCTTTACTGCTTGTCTGAAAGGTTTGGAGATGCAAGGCAGAGTGTTTGCTACCCTCATCTTCCTTCCAAGCAGACATAGGCACTGCAGCACATTTGTCACACTGCCCAGAAATCCTCAAATGTGATACTTTAAATGGAGCCATCAGCCAGTAGGCCTGCAGATTGGCTGGTGCATGACATTGCAACAGTTTATCAAAACTGCAACCATTGAATTTTTTATGTCTTAGGCCCCTCACTTCCTTGTCCGCACCCCTCTCCTTGAAGTTTCCTATTAACTTTCTTAGGTGGCTCCCTGCTCAGGTGCTGGCTTCTCTGAATCCCTTTCTTAGGCACCAAACTGTCTCCATGCCTTCTGTAGGACACTGAGCACTTAACTTAGGAATGTCCATTCCACTGGGTGGCAGGGTGCCTAAACATTAGGCATTGCAATCCTGAGCACAGGTTCCCTTTGGGCAAGAGTCCTTATGCCATGGCTTGATAGGAACATGTGAGCTTCCTTCTGGCAAATGGACTCTGATATCCTGTGCAACACCAGCCAGCACTGGATGTTTCAGAGGAATGCGTGACTCATTTGAAAACAAACATAATTAAGTAACATTATAGTCTGTGCTTAATTTCTTTCTGAGCCTAGTTGTGGGATCGTTTTATGTAATGGAGCATGAGGTTTGAAAGCTCTTCTTAGGTCCCTCCTTAAGATTCAGTTCTTCTATAATGTCCACAGGTGAACCAACAAGCCAAACATACATATATACACACACACCTCTAAATTTGTCCTTCTAATGGGCTTCCTAGTGTACTTAGTGTCCTCTGTACTATTTTGAGAAGACTGATTAGCTTGAATGAAGTCCCCAGAATTAACAGGGCTATACTGGTGTTAAACAATAAATAGTTAATGTAACAATTTTCCCATCATCACAAAGTCTGTTTTACTGGGGAGAAGCAAGTTGTTCTCTTCCCCCTTCCCTCCAATCATGCCTCTACCCCTAGCTTCCCAAAATGCTGGAGGAGACCAGAGTTTTAAATTTTTAATTGCTAACTCAAAAGATTGTTTTAGCAACAGCAAAATGCTAACCTATCATAACAAAAATTAAAATGCATTTAATAGAAAATAAAACAAATGGATTATATCAAGGTTAAATTGAGAAGGTTAGAATTCACCACAGTTCTTTGTTGCTAGGTTAAAAAATTGGTAGTGCAACATCAAAGTTATTAAAAATAGCAAATATTAAACTACCTCTGTAGCTTTTCGTTTGAAAATGCTCGGTGATCTTGAAGGTTTAAGTCAACTATTAAGAATGTTATTTAAACTAATGTGTGGCTGCCTATCAGTGTTCCCCCTAAAAGCAGAGATGGTCAGTAATGATGCATGCAAAATTGCAACAGGAAAATTCCCTTGATAAGTTCCCAGCTCAGCATCCTTCTCGTCAAGGCTAAAAAGCCTTAGAGAATCACTGAATCTGTAGCTAATGGTTGCCAAAATCAAGGGTGGAATAATCTAGTTGCATTAAAATATAAGAAAGAAGAGACTGTTTTATTAATTGGGAAATTCCCATCATTAAAGAGATCTTGCACTGTTAGCATGAAGGGCTGAAACATGAAGTAAAGGGCTACCCAAGGTCACTGATGCTAGGAGAGGTAAACAAAGAGAAATTGCAGGTCTGTTGGTCACCAAAGTTCAGTGAGTTCACAACCAGCGAGAACAGCATTCTTTCTGAGCCAACTGCTTCCCTCCACATCCGGCCTTCTCTCACGTCCAATGCTCTTAGAACGCCCTGTGCCTGTTTCCCCCTGTGGCTAGCTCACTCCTGCATCTGCAAGCCTAGGTATAGGCAGCCAGAATGCGGGATTTTCTGGAGACCTCTCCCCAGACGTGTTTTAAAAAGCCAGTATGAAGCAGCAACAGGAACCACCAGTGTTTTTTGTCTCAATGCAGAGTGGGGAGTCCCATAAATTCCCTTGCTTGTTTCCCAGAATTAGGAATCATGGGGCCTTTAAGGGAAGTGGGTCTTCTGATTCCTCCTAGAAGAGAAGACAAACTGGCCATGTATGGAGAAGTTGGGTAAGGGAATGAGCCAGACATTCCCAAAGCACCTCAGAGGAGGCAGAAGACTTCTCTCAGAGGACAGCATGAGATAAATAGGGGAGGAAAGCCTAGGACAATTGGGTGGAAAGGAGAACAAGTCTTGCAGCTGGGGCATGAGGGATTAGGAGCCAAAAGGTTTCGATGAACTGGGTAAACAACCAAACTTTTGTAACACATAAGGCTGTGGTGGCATACTGTGGCTTGAGAAAAATCAGGCATTCAACCATGGCAAACAGGTCAGTGTGTAGCATGTTTTTTTCCATTGTGTATGGGAAGAAATAGAGTATTTTGTGGAAGGCTTCCTGTTGGAAGAGAGATTTACCTCTTGCTGTGCATGGGAAATATGTGCATTTTACTCATTAATTCCAGAACACTCTTTATTTTAATGCTCACAGGGTGGTGCGACATTTAGGTCACCTTTAGTTTGGAGCTGACATTTACCTCACAATGAGATTAATGAACACTCTGGGAAAGCTCAACAAATGCTAGACTCCCCTGAAAGTTGGAAACACTTTGACGTCCATAAGCGGGTTATGTTATGCCAATGAAACGTGCTTGAACAGTGAATGGCCAGTTCCATTCATAGAGGTGGGATGTCAATGTATTGCTAAATTCTGTCTATCTAAAATTTCTCCTCACAGTTTCATTTGGATAGACTATTCTTCCCACATTACTTTCCTAAACTGTCCTGTGACTGTTAAATAGAAATAGAATTGCTACTGCTGTCCGCCTTTGAACTAGCTACATTTCAGTGATGACTGAAGAGATTTATATACTAGAGCAGTTGCCAAGTTAACTTACCCTCCTTTCCCACAAGTTCATGCTCAAATTTCTGAAAATTTAATTATTTTTTTTTAGTGGATAGAGTTTGTAAATATATACATACATATATTCGTATAAATAAAAGTAGTCCATAAATGATACAGACTTGGAACAAACAAAAGGAAGTACTTATTTAAACAAAGCACAGTCAATCTGTGGAACGCATTGCCAGGAGTTGTTGTGAAGGTCAAAAACTATTAGAGGGGCTCAAACAAGAATCAGATAAGTTCATGGAGGATAGGTCCAACAATGGCAATTAACCAATATGATCAGGGATGCAACCCCATGCTGTGGGTGTCTGACTGCCAGAAGCTGGGTGTGGATGTCAGGGGATGTAGCAATAGATGATTTCCTGCTCTGTTCATTCTATCTGAATGGGCCTCTGTCAGAAGACAGGATATTGGGCTAGACGGACCAGTCTGAACCAATATGGCTATTCTTACATTCAGTAGATATCTGAAAATGAAAATCTGCCACAGAAGCTGTTCTTATTTTAACTTTTAATCTTTGCCTATGTAGAGTTTATGATCCACAGAAGTCAAACTCTGCAAATACAGAATTTAGGGTTAAAAGCAGAATTCCTGGAATGGAGGCAATTGGCCTAGTGGATGGCACTTTAGCCTGTTAATTAGAATATCTTGGTTCTCTCTCTGGCTCTACCACTAGCCTGCTAATTTAATGTGGGCACACCACTTTCCCTCAATTTCCCGTATGCAAAAAGGAGTTAATGATATTTAGCTCCTTTGTAAAGTGGTTAGAGATCTACAGATGAGAATTGCTATGTAAAAACTATCTGTTATTAAATAGTTTTAAGGTTTCTTTTTCCTTAAAGGATGAATTAAATACAAATTGTTGATTAATTTGAACATTCTAGTCAGAGAAGTTGAAGCCATGCTGCACTTTTCTAATATTTTACATTTTTAAAAATACATAATTTAACGTCACGCAATTGGCTGTCCAGTATATGTCATAAATATATGTCATGCATCCTGTTGACATTCCTGAAAGAAGATTTTTTTAATTGTCTGACTGGAGTATTTCAAAAAGTAAATTTGATACACGTGTCTTTCTGTCTCTCTCTTAATGATTTTGGTATTGTAACATAAAATTCCTTGGGATGAAAAATTCTATTCACTATATAGTACTATCATTGTAAATTATAACAACTGAAAATGTGCTAATTCTTATTTAATAGCTTCCAGCTCCAATACTGAATCCACATAGGAGGCATTCCTTTAATAGCATTGTTGGGTGACATTTACTCTTCTTACTCTTTAGTGTTGAAAGAGCTTTGTTTTATCTTGCTCCTCAAAGTACTTCAGTAGGCACATTAGTAGATCGTTAGCCGCTGCAAGATGGTGAAAATGGTCCTTCCTCCAGTCCACCAAACCATTGTCCTTATCTTAGAGAAGACGACATTGTATTATATTTAAAGAAGGTGTAGGGGAGAATGTGGTCACTCAGAAAAGGAGTTCTCGAAAAGAACTTTCCTAAAGGTTATATGTCTACTGTATATTATCTCAGCATAAGGAAACGATTCGTCTTTTGATCAAAGCATGACAAAAGGGAGTACATCCAAATCGATATATGGAAAATTTAATCCTACAAGCTGTCAGAATCACAAAAAGAGCAGGTGAATTTTAATGACAGGAAAGCAAACATATTCATTGTGGGAAAGGTTACTGCTGAAAAGACTAATCTGACTTCTTAGAACAGCATGGAAGAGATATGACATGTTGACCTTAAAGTGTGTCACCTAACACTTCTCGTGCTTTTCAGCAACAAAAAAGCACATCTTGGAACATCTAGCCTGTCATCTCTGCTACTTCGCCCTTCACATATTGAGCTTCTAGGTGAAAAATGTGTATCACAGGAGATTCTCCTGGCTCTTTTAGAGGAGCTGCAAACAATAGAGCAAAGTTCCCATAACAGTCCTTCCACTCAGAGAAGTGTTAAGGTCCAAACTTTTCAGCTTGGTCCCTTTAAACCACCACAATTTGCACCTCAAAATTTTACTCATGGCATCAGAAATTATCTAACTACCTGATTTGCAAATGTAGATAAGGTAGTTGTACATTCAATTACTAACATTGCACCCAAAAATCTGTTGCAGCAGTTGATATATGGAATCGCAGTCCTTATTAAAATAAGAAATGTTTAATAAAGACTACAGCTGCAACTACAGACTAACAAAGAGGATTTCACAGAATTTGTGTTCCAACTTTGTCTCTTTTGATTTCCAAGGATTACACTCAGTCTTACATTGCACACAGCACCCACAGATTTCAAGAGGCTGAAAACAATACTGTAAGTAAACATATCATAACAGCAGGTCCCTAAAATACAAGTACAATTTTGTAGGTACTAATTGCATCTGTCCAAAAGGCAAACTATCCTGAAAATTTAGCTCTGAGATTCTAGGAACTAGTAATTTGATGACTCATGCCTTGAAATTCATTTTCAGTTTGTCTAAGAATTGTATCTTATGCTAACTGAACAGAGTAGATATTATTAGGCTTAATTCTGAGAACACTAGGGGGAGGCTGTCAGGTTTCAAGACAAAAAGAAAAGATGATGTAGTTAATTTTTCATTAGTTAGTTTCAATAAAGAATCTAGTTTTATCCTGCTGACTCTGTTTATCTCTGTGATAATCCCAAATTTGTATGAATTATTTAAGCTTCCTGAGTCTACCAAAAAAAAAAAGGGAGGGCGGGGAAAGTGTGCTATGCAGTGATATTTCAATATTAAAGCTGGTCAACATTTAAGAAACAAACTTGTTTTTATTTAAATGTTTAATTTTGGTGGGTGGGGAAAGATGATTCTTGGGGGCAAAATTCTAATCAGCTCTAGTCAGCTCATTCTGAATGGAGCCCTTAAATGCAAAGGAAAATGGGGGAAAAAAAGTGATCCAAAAATTTTGCAATCACCAAAACAGTTGGGTTTGAGTTCAGTTCTCGACCTGGAAGATAGAATGCAGCCCCCGCCTGAAAGACTTTTCATTAGCAATCTGGCTCCCTCATTCATGCCAGAGAACTCAAGAAGGGTCACTATTTATT
The DNA here is from genome assembly GCF_003597395.2 of Chelonoidis abingdonii. NCBI lineage: Eukaryota > Metazoa > Chordata > Testudines > Testudinidae > Chelonoidis > Chelonoidis abingdonii. The sequence continues at coordinate 75,473,684 of NC_133778.1, forward strand.
AAGATGGTATTGGACCACTGCTTACTGGTCCCGATATGGCCTATAATGTTTGGTCAGCAATAAAACTATTCCCTCCCAATGTGGTGTACTCCGTACAACAGCAATAATGTCACAATGTTTTGACTTTTGACAACATTACAGATTTTGAAGGACGGGGTGGGAAATTAGGGGGAAATCCATGATTGATTGGAAAAGACAGAAACAGCGTTAATAACATGGACAAATTCATCATGCTTCTTAGCACTTATATAGTACTTCTTAGCTGTGGGGCTCAGAATAAGTTAGCATCAGTCTCATCATTTTACAAGTAAGCAAAGGCCAAGGAAGAACAGTGCAGAGGTGAGGCCCCTAATCTAGGCTGTGGAGACCTGAATTCATGCTGCAGACTTTGTGTGACACTCAGCCTTTGATTTCCCCATCTGTAAAACAGGGGTAGTAGCACTTTCCTACCACAGAGGAGTATTGTGAGGATAAATGTGTTAAAGATAGTGAGGTGCTCAAATGTTACTGTAACGGGGGCCTGTAGAAGGCACACCACCACTGACAGTGCTAGCTAGTGCTCAGGTGGTGGCTGGCAGGACAGCTCCCTGTTAAAGCAAAATCCCATCCTTCAGCCCCTAGTGGTTTCCAGTCCTCCCTTTTACCTGGGGGTCTTGACTCTGGAACAGTCAGTCTTTTTCAGCTGGCCTCTCAGCAGGTGAAGGCTCTTATATTGTCCTCTCAAAGTGGATAGGCGACCCCAAGCCTACGCTCTCCACTGGGCTCCAGTCCAGGGCCCAATGGCAGGCAGCTGCACCCAATGCCAGGGGCTAGGCCGCTGCGCTCCTCTCCCACCACCCCAGACTACTTCCTGTCTCCTGGAGCTTCTGTGATGTTATTGACATATTCTGGGACCACATAGAATATGGTTGCAACCAAGATCTTGTAGTGGCACCAAATCTTATGTAAAGAGGGTCATATAAGGTGTCTAAGACCAGGTTATGGGTTGCTGGTTATGATTATGTTGTCTGTCTGTATGTATCATTTTGTAGTTGAAGTTATGAGTATTGGCTCTATACTATCTGTATTTCAAATTTGTGCTGTGCTCTGTGAGAATCCTTAGACAAGTTGGTGTTAGCTCTGCCTAGCTGCTTGATAACCCATTAGGATCATCAAACTATACAATTGACCCATTGAGAGAAGGTAGATAAGCCTTGTAACTCAGCAAAGTATGCAGGGACTTGCCTGTGACTGCAGACTCCATTTTGCTGTAGTTTTCCACAGTAAGAACAGAGTGTTCTTACACCTGGAAAAGCCAGCGGGGGATGTTCTCCAGAGACTGGATTGAACTTGCAGTTTACTCCATCACTGCTACAAGCCTGAACTAAGAACTTTTGCCATTACTGGATGTAATTGATTCCATTTAACCAATTCTAGCTCTCTCTCTATCTTTTTCCTTTTATGAATAAACCTTTAGATTCTAAAGGATTGGAAACAGAATGATTTGTGGGTAAAGATCTGATATGTATATTGACCTGGGTTGGGCGCTTGGTCCTTTGGATTGAGAGAACCGTTTTCTTTTATTGGAGTGTTGGTTTTCATAACCATTCATCCCCAGGACGAGTGGCACTGGTGGTGATACTGAAAAACTGGAGTGTCTAAGGAAATTGCTTGTGTGACTTGTGGTTAGCCAGTGGGGTGAAACCAAAGTCCTCTTTGTCTGGCTGGTTTGGTTTGCCTTAGAGGTGGAAAAACCCCAGCCTAGGGCTGTAACTGCCCTGTTTAAGCAATTAGTCCTGAACTGGCACTCTCAGTTGGGTCCCGTCAGAACCGCATCATCACAGCTTCCCAGACTAAACCACTCCAACACAGTCTCTGACGCACCCGCTTCATCCCCTGTTTCTCCCTTGTGGGTTTGCCTGGTCTGTATTGTTAGGTCACAGTTAATGAGTCCTGGGTAGTGACTGCTCTGCTCCTTTTTGAAAGCCCTGCCTCCAGCTTAGGCAGGCTTTGCAGGTGTGTCTGGGTGGGGCTGCCTGGGCCCAGAGTTGTTCTTTAAGCCCTTGCTCTCCAGTGTAGGGGTCGTATCATAGGGTGATATGGATAATGGCCCTATGATACAATTTTGGCTAATAAACAGAGTGTAAGGACTATATTTTCATAGTAATTCCAAGTGTCTCCGTTTTTCATTGCCCAATGAAACACTCTTAGGGTCTCTATTTCACAGGTGTTGACAACCCACAACTCCAGTCCACTTCAGTCACAGATGCAGAACATCTCTGAAAATCAGCCCTGCCTTCCGTGTCTCATGTTGTGCACCCAACCACTTAAAATTATGTGGAGAAATGCAGTTATCTCCACAAGTCAGTGGCAGATCTGAGAACAGCACTCAGGTTTCTTGACTCCCAGTCCAGTGCCCCATCTTTGCACAATGCTGTCTCTAGAATTTCAAATTAGGGCTCTGGCTAGCAGGAGAGAAGAGATGAAGAAATCTGTGCAATGTTCATGAAATAAATGAGAGGAAGAGCTTTCATTTAACAGCTAGGTTGCTGCACCAGCCGTGATTTTCCCCAGTAATTAATCAGCTACAGCAGCCAATTAAAGACCTATGAATGCTGATTATCCCAAATGTTCTAAGTTTTTCATGAAAGGAAAACTTCCATGCATGCTGGAGACCCTGAAAGCACAAAGTGCACTTAATACAGTCCCTCCAAACTATGTCAACAGAGACATTGCCTTGGGCCTTTTTTTCACTGGGAACGGTGAAATGTGTCAAAGAACAAAGCAAGTAAGACTGCACAGGTGGGGAATATGATACCCTGCGCAGGTGGGGAATATGATACCCTGCCAACAATTCAGAGCAGAACACTCCCAAGAGAAGACCTGCGAAACAGTATGGTAATCTGGCTGGAAGCAGTGCTCCCATTTTTGTACATTTTCATGTTTGGACTTTTTACATTCTTGGTAGGAAGATATTTAATTTCTTACCATCCAACCTGAAAGCAGCATTTTCAGGCAAGCCCCCTTCTTGGTAAAGGAAATTTATTTCTGCCAAGATTTTAGGTACTGCTATAATGCTATGTAACTAACTAGAAACTAGTGACAGAAACTGCAATTCCAAGCTTTTGCAGAGTTGTCTGTTTGCTTAAGCATTGCTGTACCTAATTGTAACAGAGTGTAGCAGAGTCCCCTTTGTTCCTGCCTCTATTGTATTCACAAACCACTCAGAGACATTAGGGTTCAGCAATCACCAGTGCAGTTTATTTACAATGTGTGCTCCCACCACCTTCTCTCCATTCACAGGTTGGGGTTTCAGCCTTAAGGTCTTCTCAGGTTCTGCACCCAGTAGGAAAGAGCTTCCACTCTCCGGCTCCTCCCTGGCTTCCTTCCTCTAGGCCTGTAGGTAGTCCCAGGCTAATTAGGCTGCAGTTCTTTCTCATTCACCAATCAGGTGCAGGTTTCTCTAGCCAGCTCCAACTTACCTCCCTTAATTAGAGCTGGCGTGACAGAGGGCTGTCTCAGGAGTTCATGCCCGGCACCCTGTCACACTAATGTTAATAATACAACAGAACTGTTAGGTGCGATACCTACTACAGAACACTGGAAGGCATTTCATTGGAGGAGTCAAGGCAAAGGGACAACATATTTATTTGTCCTTTATGATTTATATCAGGCAGGGGACAACATGGCTTGACACTACTTGATGGATGGAGACTGCGCACAATTGAAGGGAGTGTGGGATTTTGTTTCCTGCACAGACAGCAGCTTGCCCAAGATCATACAAGAAGCCTGTGGTGAAGCAGGGAATTGAATCCAGCTCTTACAAGTCCCAAGCTATTATTGAATGACTGGACCTTCCTCCCCTCTCATCATGTTAAGAGTGCAGTTAACATGCATTATCTTCTCCTTACCCAGACCAGAGAAGAACAAGCTAGAGAGGGAAACCTAAACTTATCAGCTAGTCGCCAAATAATCACTCTTACCAAGATCTTCCTCTCTTCAAAACAAGCCTAGACAGACAGGCAGGGACAACAGATTCAGGGTATTTTGAACTAAGAGAGATGTGAATGCCAAAGCCAACGGCCCCTCATCCTGCCAGCAACTCCCTTTCCCTTGAACTGAAGGAGTTCCAGGTTGAGCACCTCCTCTGATGGGATCTTCAGACCTATATCCAAGGGAGGGCAGCAGTCTATCAAACATGGAGGTTCTGAGCCATTTAGGGCATCATAGGTCAAAACCAATATGCTAAAAATCCATCCTGAGGGAGTCAGTGCAAATCCCAGAGCACTGGTGTCATATGTTCCCGGTGAGATAGAAGCAAAGGAGTTGCACATTTGGCATAGCTCTAGTCTATAGGCTGATTTACACTGGAGTCGCATAAAGACATAAAATTGCACTAGTCTAATTGTGAGGTGACAAAAGCATGGCTAACAGAAGCCTGGTCCACATAGTAGAGAAGTGGTAACAACCTTCTAGTTAGAAAACGATGGCCAAAAGCCAGACTAGACAAAGCTGTAGCGTTGCCCAGTCTAAGAATACACCCAGATTGCAAACTCAATTAACATATGGTTGGCACATGCCATCAATTAGAACTGCTTCGAAATTTCTGTTCGAATGTTTTTCTACTACCAAAAATGCAGTTTTTGTTGAAATCAAAATGTTTCATAAGATGCCAATTCTGACAAAAATTCATTTTGAAAAAAAAACAAAAGACCAACAAATGAAGCATTTCAATAATGCCAAAGCATTCAATTTCAACATTTTTGGAATGGAAAGTTTAATTTTTTTTTCATTTTGAAATGAAATCATTTGGTGTTTCTATATACATTTTGTAAAAGTTTAATAAAGTCAAAATTAGCATGAAAGATTTGCTTGAGTCAAAACAAATGTTTTCAGAATTTCAAATCATGGGAAATTTTAGATTTTTCTTTTCTATTCCACAATGGAAACAAATTCTAAAATTATGGAATTTCCTGTGAAACGGAAAATCCAGTTCCTGCCCAGATCTACCATTAGGGTTGTGTGTCCTCCCTCAGAATCCAACAGAATCACTGAAGTTCCATCACCTTCAGAGGAAGGGCAATCAAAAACAGGCCCCTCCCCAAAGCTGGCATGATCCTGTTTTGGGCAAGCCGGAGTACCACTTTCAGGGTCCCACAATCACATGTTGGAGATGTAGTTTTGCACTGAACAGCTTTGTCAAGGCTCACAGATTGAGTCCACACAAGTGCCCAGTAGACGGACTTACACTGAACTGTAAAGGTTATTAAAAGACAACTGAACTTGTTAACAGTTGCTTTCATGAAAAATTTCCAGTGAAAAGGTCACTGAAGCTCCTGACCTTTCCTATCCTCCCAGTTACCCTGTGATTGTACAGTACCAATTGTGACTCACAGGAAACATTAATAGTGATGGAAACTTTCCCAGTGTCACAGCAGCAAAGTCATCATCATCAACACATTTACAGTCTGCAAGCAAAGGTCAAATGGAAGCATAAACACAATGATTAATTATTGTTATTCAGATCAGACTTGTACCCCGTCAACTGTCTCTCTCACATTAAAGGAAACCCTGAATAGTTATTTAATGGCTGAAGTATATGGGCCCCAACTTCCCGGTCCTATTGATTTAAATGGAGTCATACCAGTGTCAAACTGGAGTAACGATAGTGAGATGAGCCCATAGGGCAGGATCTCTAGCTAGTGTAAGTCAGTATAGCCCCATTGATGTAAGTGGATTATGTCAATCAACACCAGCTGAGAATCTGGTTCTTTGAGTCTAAATATACACTCAGGCTGTATTTAGTTTAGACTTATGTTTAGTTTAGTTATGGTTGGACTCGCAACTATGGTTCTGCAGTTTAATGGGTACCTGAAGAATTTGTGAAATGCACAGGATCTGTTTCAGTGGTAGTCCTTCAATAGCTTGACATTTTTTGGAAGTGACACATGGACTAGTTACAGCCTCGATTAGTACTGGAGTCCAATGAGGTTCCAGTAAGACTTTGTTTGAACCTCCTTCTATTGCAACTCTTAATTTTGATGACTTGGTGGAAGAAACTTTGGTACCAGATCCAACTGGTTCCATACCAGTTTGAACTGGTTCCTTACTACCGACTGTTCCTGTTGGTCAGGACACTGCCACACCACCATCACCCTGGGATCCCAAGAGAATGTGAAAACCAGTTGTGTGCCTGAATTTATAAGTTGTTTAGCTAGCAAACTGCTATTCCAGCGCAGAATAATCCCTGGCAATTTAAGCGTCTATGGTAGTCTACTCACAACTCTTAGTTAGGTTATATAGTGTTTATTGTGAGCTAGATAAACAATAATGTATGTGTGTTTGGAAAGTGTTTTAGGGGAGTGGGGAGGAATGTACTCTGTACAGGTTTAAGTACATTCTTCTGCCCAGGGCAAACCTTCACTTTCATGTTAGTTTCAGTTTTGCACTCAGAACAATAAAGTGAGCACAACACACAGTTGTGTGTCCATTAGCTCCCTCTACAGCTGTGTATGTCTGTCATGATATCTTTCCCCAATCTGAACCTTAGCGTCCAAAGATGGGGTACCAGCATGAATTCCTCTAAGCTTAATTACCAGCTTATATCTGATAAGCTGCCACCAATCAGGACTTTGAGTGCCTGATAACTCTGGTCTCCCCAAACCTTCCCTGGGGACCCCAAGACCCAGATCCCCTGGATCTTGACACAAGGAAAGGAAACCCTTTCCTTTACCGTTGCCTCTCCCAGACTTTCCCTCCCTGGGTTACTCTGGAAGATACTGTGATTCAAACTCCTTGAATCTTAACACACAGAGGAATTCCACTTCCCCCCTCCCCTTTTTTCCCCTCACCCAGAGGCAATACAGATTCAAGCTCCATGAATCTAAAGCAAAGAGGACATTTACCTTCCCCTCCCCTCCTCTCAGAGAGAGAGACAGAGAAACACAGAGAGCAGGTTTTTCCTCCCGCGTTTCTCCCCCCAATTCCCTGGTGAGTGCAGACTCCCTTCCTTTGCAAGGGGAAAAAATTAATCAGGTCTTTTACAAGAAAAGCTTTTAATAAAAGAAAGAAAAAGTAAGAAATCTCTGTAATTTCACCATGTAATATTACAGGGTCTTTCAGCTTATAGAAACTGGAGAAAAAGCCTCCTCCAACAGAAATACAATTTAAAATACTTCCAGCAAACTACACATTTGCAAATAAAGAAAAAAACAATAAAAAAGACTATACCGCCTTTCTACCTTTGCACTTACAAAATTGGAATAGAAGATTAGAGAGCCTGTAGATATGTGTGGAAGTTGGGGGAGATGGTTGGGAGATGTTCAGGAGATCTCCACACCAGAATTTAACCTGGAGAGGGAAGTAAACAAAGTGAGAGGGGATACGCTTGTGGACCGAAGAATTGACCCAAGGAGGAAAAGCGGAGTAGAAACTAGACTAACGGGTGATGCTGGTGGTAGAAGGTCTGCACACAACGGGGTAAAGAATGTCACTGACACCAAACGCCAAAAATTAAAATGTTTGTACACTAATGCGAGGAGCCTAGGTAACAAGATGGAGGAACTGGAGCTACTGGTGCAGGAAGTGAAACCGGATATTATAGGGATAACAGAAACATGGTGGAATAGTACTCATGACTGGAGTATGGGTATTGAAGGCTATGTGCTATTTAGGAAAGGCAGAAAGAAAAGCAAAGGTGGTGGAGTAGCATTGTACATCAATGATGAGGTTAACTGTAAAGAAATAAGAAGTGATGGAATGGACAAGACAGAGTCTGTCTGGGCAAAAATCACACTGGGGAAGAAAGCTACCAGAGCCTCCCTGAGATAGTGCTTGGGGTGTGCTACA